>NW_027121733.1:0-10132 GCF_030686945.1 Centruroides vittatus
GTCCAGATAAGTTAATTGAATATATAATATTAAAACATTTAACACTCTCTCGACAAAAGTATAATATAATGTGCGTTAAGCAAAATTGAAAGCAGAGGTTTACAAATAATGAGTTTTACGAATTTGCTAAAATCACCTAAAAGGCTTTGATTTCTCTACAATTTTACATAAAATTTACGTTTTAATTTGTGATCTCTGCCAACTTTTGTTGTTGTTTAGCCTGAAATTTACTCTGTCGCCCAACTTGTATGTTTCTGTGTATATTTACACGTCTGTTTGTCTGTATGTTTGTACATACAAGCGTGTAAACTAAGTTTCTAAAAAAAAGTTTAAAGTTTTGCAAAAAGACAGCTTCATAAACTATATATTTAAAAAAAACTCATATTATGACATTTTAAACACCGCCGAGTCCTAAGAAATTAAGGAACACAATTTAATGAATAAGTTGCTTAACTGATTTAAATTATGAAAGTGCTTCGCTGTTTTTTTCTAATGCAGAATCCTGTAAAGTGTAGTCTTGCGACACAGCGATAGCAATAGCGTAAATGGATGCATAGAAAGATTACTTACTAATATTATGTGATATGAATATTATATAATAGTAATATAATGGAATACATTATAAATCACACGTCGCAGTATTGCTTAATTGCTCAGAGTCAATTCCTCATTTTCGGTGTCCTGCAGCTTTAACTGTTATTGGACCTTTCTGAAACCAACAACGACGGTTAACAGTTCAAGCTGCAGAATACCGAAAATGTAGTTGCTTCGTGGCCATCCGGGATTAGTAACCCTAAAACATAACTTTACGTTTTAATTTGTGATCTCTGCCAACTATCGCTAGTTTCGTAGTAGATATGACACTGCTAATATAATTTTGTATCAATTGTACACATTTCTATTTTAAAAGAATATAAACATGCTTATTTGTAAAATTATTGAAATATTTAAATATTTTAGATGATAAACTTAATTACTTGTTTTATTTTTACAGAATGCAGACGAATTTCAGAAATTTTCGTCTTTTGGACATGGATGTTTTATTGTGAATAAGTTACGATTTATTCATTCTTCATTCGTATTTCTCCATTTTTCTTTACTTTATACGAATTTGTCTTAATTCCTGTTTAAGACGTAAAAAAGTTTATTAAAATTTAAAAACAACAAAAAAGTATAAAAATTAGAAACTTGCAAAAAAAGTTTAAAAATAGAAACTTGCAAAAAAAGTTTAAAAATCGAAACTTAAAAAAGAAGTTTATTTCTTTTTTACTTCTTCTTCATTTTTATTTGAAAAAGTCAATTTCCTATTTGTTTGTTGTTCATTTGTAATTGAAAAAAGTCAATTTGCTGTGTTTATTCTTTAACTGTGTTTAAAAAATTTGTTTTCTTCGTTTGTGTTTGAAAAAAAGTCAATTACCTGTTTATTTATTGTTAATTTGTATTTGGAAACACAAAATTAGCTGTTTGTATTTTAAATAGTCAATCTGCTGTTTATTCATTCCTTGTTTGTCATAACAGAGAAAATTATTTCCTGTCTGTTGATCGTTCGTTCGTATTTAAAAAGAAAACTTAATTTTTTAAAGAAGTTTTCTTGTTTGTCATAACAGAGAAAATTATTTCCTGTCTGTTGATCGTTCGTTCGTATTTAAAAAGAAAACTTAATTTTTTAAAGAAGTTTTCTTGTTTGTCATAACAGAGAAAATTATTTCCTGTCTGTTGATCGTTCGTTCGTATTTAAAAAGAAAACTTAATTTTTTAAAGAAGTTTTCTTGTTTGTCATAACAGAGAAATTATTTCCTGTCCGTTTATTGTTCGTGCGTATTTCAAAATTTATTTCTTGTTTGTGATGACAGAGAAGATGATTTCCTGTCCGTTTATGGTTCGTGCGTATTTCAAAATTCATTTCTCGTTTGTGATGACAGAGAAGATGATTTCCTGTCTGTTTATTGTTCGTGCGTATTTCAAAATTCATTTCTCTTTTGTGATGACAGAGAAGATGATTTCCTGTCCGTTTATTGTTCGTGCGTATTTCAAAATTCATTTCTCTTTTGTGATGACAGAGAAGATGATTTCCTGTCTGTTTATTGTTCGTGCGTATTTCAAAATTCATTTCTCGTTTGTGATGACAGAGAAGATGATTTCCTGTCCGTTTATTGTTCGTGCGTATTTCAAAATTCATTTCTCTTTTGTGATGACAGAGAAGATGATTTCCTGTCTGTTTATTGTTCGTGCGTATTTCAAAATTCATTTCTCGTTTGTGATGACAGAGAAGATGATTTCCTGTCCGTTTATTGTTCGTGCGTATTTCAAAATTCATTTCTCTTTTGTGATGACAGAGAAGATGATTTCCTGTCTGTTTATTGTTCGTGCGTATTTCAAAATTCATTTCTCGTTTGTGATGACAGAGAAGATGATTTCCTGTCCGTTTATTGTTCGTGCGTATTTCAAAATTCATTTCTCGTTTGTGATGACAGAGAAGATGATTTCCTGTCCGTTTATTGTTCGTGCGTATTTCAAAATTCATTTCTCTTTTGTGATGACAGAGAAGATGATTTCCTGTCTGTTTATTGTTCGTGCGTATTTCAAAATTCATTTCTCGTTTGTGATGACAGAGAAGATGATTTCCTGTCCGTTTATTGTTCGTGCGTATTTCAAAATTCATTTCTCTTTTGTGATGACAGAGAAGATGATTTCCTGTCTGTTTATTGTTCGTGCGTATTTCAAAATTCATTCCTTGTTTGTGATGACAGAGAAGATGATTTCCTGTCTCGTTTATTGTTCGTGCGTATTTCAAAATTCATTCCTTGTTTGTGATGACAGAGAAGATGATTTCCTGTTCGTTTATTGTTCGTGCGTATTTCAAAATTCATTTCTCGTTTGTGATGACAGAGAAGATGATTTCCTGTTCGTTTATTGTTCGTGCGTATTTCAAAATTCATTTCTCGTTTGTGATGACAGAGAAGATGATTTCCTGTCCGTTTATTCCTTGTATTTAAAAATTATAGTTTACATCTTGTTTATACTGTATGAAATTCGAAATTTCATCAATATTTGTTAAATTTATTTCGTATTGTTTTTCCATGGATTCTCAACTAATTAATAAATTTGTAATATTTTAATGTTAAAAAAAGTATTTAATAAACTAAATTGTTTTAATGAAAGTTTCTGTATGATTTATTAAATTGGGTTGTTCATGAAAATTATTTAAAGTCACTATATAAGAGTCTTATAGTTCTAAATGGTAAAATATAAATTACTATAAAAGTATGTCGAGTGTAAACCTACCTTTTGAGTGTGCGGAATGTTTATTTGAAAAAGGGAAGCACGCAAAGATAAGCGGGAGATGATCAGAGATGTAAGTCTACTATCTGTCACGCAGACATGTGTAGAAATATTTTAGGATTTTTAAAAAATTATGATTTCGAGTTGAATAAAGAAGGTTGCTAATGAGCTCAAAACTTGTACAGATAATATATACGAGTAAAACTAAACTGAATAAAAATTGTAGATGAAAACTGTGCAAGTGTTCGAGTGCTTGCACTATATAGTGTTTAAGTAACTAAATAATAAATTATATTTCATTTATAGAGCATGATAAAATATAATTTATACATACAAGCTTTAAATATATATAAGTCATTTAAAGTATACTATCTAATTTACAGTATTGCAATATATGCACACCGTGCATCCCAAGTTTTTACACTTACAAAGGTAAAATGTAACTTTATTCACACGACATTAAAATGTCAGCATTAATCACTTAACGTCTACTTAATTATTCAAAATGGCTTCAGGAAAAAGCATCTTTCACTATTATTTGAAAACATCCATTTCGGTTGAAAAAGGAAGAATTTTTTAAAAATTTTCGTCAATACGTCCGAAGTTGGTTCCTAAATGGCACCTTCCCTCTGGATACCAGTTTTACAGGGCCCCTACGAAACGTTTTTGCTGTATTATTCCGCGTTTTGCCGGGAAGCTGCCATTCGTATGTTAAGTTAGCGATAAAAAATAATTTAAGAAAAATTAAATGACAAAAAATATAATGAAAATAAATTTAATGATATTACATTTTATTAGTAAAATTTATTTTTATAATAAATAAAATTAATGTATAATTTTATAAATTTGCACTTATAATAACGTAATGTAAAAAATTGAAATAAAGTCTGTAGCGATCTTAGCTTTGATTTGCTTTCTTGTATGTGTTTTATTTGTTTCAACAAATGTTTTGTCACAACCCCCTTGGCCATAAACATTTCGGAAAAGGCCGTCCCCTACCATCCTAAAGCAATTACAGGTAAGGAGACAGATTATTGGCTGATAAAATCAATAGTAAACTTTTAAAACTGTAATTGGTTTATTTCTGTATCTATTGAGATATTAGATAAACGAATCATTAACCTGCGAAAACACTGAAACTAATATTGCCGATAAATGTCACGCTTCTCGAACTACGATTGTGTAAACATGTAAACAGTCGCTATAAAATGGCTTGTTTTATTTGTTTTTCCATCTCTGATTTGCTAAAGAAAAGTTTTGACAGTATTTAGACGAGTAAAAATGTTCTCAAAACTATTTAGCAATAAATACTCCCGAGAAACTCTACCTTACTATAGTAAGTCTATGGAAAATTTTCTTGATGTCTATTGGCTCTAAAGTTTTTGTTTGTACGCCTTTTATGCCGTAATTGGTCACTTTTTATTATGACTGAACCGATATCAACCAATGTGCGTTCTTTTAGAACTGTCTGTTCTGCAAAGAACCAACGTCTTTTCGAAGTCACATGATCGAAGTCAGAATGTAAACGATCGTTGGAAAAACTTATTTTCATCACCTTTAGCTGTAATTTCACTACGTTTCGTGTTATTTGAATTTACTTAGACTAAAAGATGTCTTATCAAAAGTTTTTAGTCAGAAAATGTATCATTACTTCTGGTTTGTGCTGTACTTTCGTAAATATGTAAAAAAAAATAGGTATATAATCGTTCACATAATAGGGTAATAATCGGTTAGTATAGTCTACTCTTATTATAACAGTGTAAATAACATACATAGAATCAAATATACATCGTCAATACTAAAATGTGTATTGACCTAGATTTAGAAAAACAACCACCTTCTTCCACGCCCATGGGCGTTATAAACTATAGGCCTTATTATCTCTACGTAGAAAGCTGCAGTTTTTTACTTGTGACAATATAGACCTATCTATGTAACGTATATACAAAATAATCGAATGTTTATGAAAATAAAGGTTTTTTAATTTTTAAAATCTTGAATTGTGTAAATTTTTGTAAAGATACATATTTTACTGTCAACAATCATAAACGCTGATAATGTTATATAATTATGAATAACATATCATCGTACTCTACATATAAAAGCATTTGTATAAAACATATGAAGACCTGGTTTACTATCCAGCTGGCTTATACCACGCAACTGTAATAAAGCCATTATGCTTTGATAATTAGAATGTGTTTATTGTAATGAAAACCGAAAGGTTTCCAATATGGGGTTCTCAAATGTTACAATAACCGTACAATAACAGATGCAAGTTGTTTGTTTTTAGAATTTATGACTCTGTTTTTTTTGTCGAATGATTCTTAGATTTCTCACTTTATTGTCTTGCTTTCTAGTAGACAAGAGCTCCTTTGCTGTTATGCTTCGTACGTTTTCCTTGGACATTCTCTATATATTTCGAGAAAATTATCCAGTAATTTTCAAGCGAGTTTACAAATATATTGTATTCAGAGTATATTTTTCTCAAGCGTATTTTAAAAAAACAGATTTTAGATTAAAAATTTTTATTGGCAGAATATCTGGCTTAGAATTTGAATATAATAGTTTCTCCGAAAGTGGATCGGCGACTCGGAATCAAGCGTAGATTCGGCTGGAAGCCTCACTACTGCCAGAGATTGGGCAATGTAGATATCAGCAATTCTCCTCTACCTCCTCCATGATTTTTTTTCGCAGGAAATCCGGTTGTCAATTTAATATAAATAATATCGATCCACTCGATCCACTTGATCCACTTTTTAAAATTATTTTTCGATTTAAATCTGATAAACTTAACCTTGCAGGTCATTCATTTGTGCATAATTTTTCATTTAAACCAGAATGTTCATTTCGTTATAAATCACAATCAATCAGCCAACCAATCAAATTTCGTAGAAAAAGATCGTATACTTAAATTGTTTTTGAGAGTGCCGAGTTTAAAACATATTTTGTGTTTACCGGTAACTTTGTATTATACAATTTTCCTATTCGAATGCCATCATACCGCTTGTACGATAGAAAAAAGACTGTTGCAGGAGGCCGAAGTAATTCGACCAAAAGTAGTCGTTGACGTTTTCCGGAAGAGAGAATGATAAACGATTATTAATTAATACTAGCGGCCATAACCCATCCAACACGGATCACTTTTCAGTTATTAATAGTAGACCAGTATTAAATAATAGTCGTTGACCATTCTCTCTTCCAAGAAGAGGTCAACTACTACTTTTGGTCGAATTACTTCGACTTCCTGCAACAGTCTACTTTTTATCGGAAAGCGGTATAATGGCATTCGAATAGGATAATTGTATAATACGAGGTTACCGGTTAACACGAAATATGATTTAAGTGGTTTTCGAAGGTGCCGATTTTAAATCTGTAATTATTCCTCTACAGTACACAATTTAAAGAATTTTTTAAATGTGTTAGATTGGGCACTCGGTGTTATAAACTCAAAATAACCCTTGTAAATATCAATCAAATTCTATAATATAATCTAATAAAAAAGTTAGAAATAACTAAATTTGATCTAAAAACACCGTACACACAACCTCACAGGACCCAATATTGCGATTGCTACAATGAATCACGGTATCGTGACCTTGTGTTTATAGTCCAGGTAACATATCCATTTGTTGTCTGCTGCGAGAAAAAAAAATTTCATTTTTTAACTTGGTGGATTGGAGCTTTCATCAGAGCCATAGCAATTTTTTGGCGCCATTGGCAATGCATTAGTTTTTTTAGTCCAGGGAGTATAGAAATGTTTGGGAGGCAGGGAGGCACCTGATGCCCTCATGACCACACCCTCAGTTCTTGCTCCATTGTTAATGCATTGTCATGGCTCCGCTCACCACCAATGTTTCTTCTAATTTTTTTGCAGCTGAGCAGAACATATACTTCTCTGAGAAAAAAATATTTTTTCTGAACAGATTCTGAGCAAAAAAATTATCTGAGCATGTATATATATATAAAATCTTATTTTTTCAATAAAAATTAAAATAATTAATTAAAATTCATTTTAAAACATACTTCCATACAAAATAGTATCTTTTGTCAATGATTTAATGTATTTAATCGAAGTATACGTAGCAATAATCATGTTGCAGACAGAGTGAGAAATAAGTAAACAACAATTGAAATCAGTGCGCATGCTCGCCTGCGCGGCACATAAATTCTCGTGCGCGGCAACAATTTGAGCAGTGCGCGGCCGCGCAGCCGCTCAGCTTAGAGAGAACACTGCTCACCACTGGTGCATAATTCCGGAGAGTGTCGACTGAGCAACTCTATTGCGTTTGTATGGAAGCAATCCAGCTTGTTATATAGACACCCTCTCTCGAAGATGAGAGACGATGACCAGAATTCGACCCCTGGTCTTTTGGAAGAAATCGTGCCTAAGGCTATTGGTAGAGATGTGTAAAATCTTCCCAAATGCCACAAAAATGGGTGTCATAAGTTTTTTTTTGTCAGCATTTAACAGATAAGACCTGAAAACAGGACATCTGTGTAGGATAATTCAGCAGTTAAAAACTACACCCACAAATTTCTGAAAATGTCCGACTTTAATAATATACGAGTATGCAAAATTCAAGATCGAGATGTCCTAGATACAGAGTATCATATACATGTAAAAGTACAGGTACTTGTTCCATATTAATTAAAGTGTTTATATCTAGGTGTCCAGGTGTGGGTTTTGACTGGTTTTACTGTATTTAAAAATTTAAACAACAATTTCAAATTTATCTTGTATACTAGTACATTTTTTTAATCGATTAACAGGACTTATTATACTGGAATTATAGATGCAGATATTTAGTCTTACAGCAGTGGCGTAGCGTGGGTGTCAGCCGCCCCCTTATTTAGGTATTTTTACAAGATATTATTAAAACAATTAAAAGACAGTCGTTCCAAAAATTAGACGATCACCATTTTATTTTTCTTTAGTGTTCCAGAACCAAGAATCAGACAGCCAGACCTTTCTTTGTAGGCTACGTAGCTGCCCTTTCTAAAAAGAGTTCCTTAAAAATACACAGAAAAACCAATTAAAATCAAGTAAATTTCTTAAAATCGGAATGGTAGATCTTACGAACATCTTGTGATGATTCACAAGGATTTACAAAATCTCCGAATAGATACTGGATGAATCATCACAAGATGTCGTAAGATCTACCATTCCGATTTTAAGAAATTTACTTGATTTTAATTGGTTTTCTGTGTATTTTTAAGGAACTCTTTTTAGAAAGGGCAGCTACGTAGCCTACAAAGAAAGGTCTGGCTGTCTGATTCTTGGTTCTGGAACACTAAAGAAAAATAAAATGGTGATCGTCTAACTTTTGGAACGACTGTCTTTTAATTGTTTTAAAAAAATACATTTATTCATCTGACGAAAATGAAAACCAAGATATTATTATTTATTGTGAAATTTTGCCGCCCCCTATAAGTGCCGGCCGAGGCGGGCCGCCCCTGCCGTCTCCACTACGCTACGCCACTGCATATAAAAGTCGAGGATATACAGTACGTACTTGCATAGTAGCACTTATTCTGTAATTAGCTAAATACATTAATTTCTTATTGTTTCTACTGCTTGGTTTCACTGAACAGATCAGTTCCAATAGGAAGAAAGTAAGAAAAATCCAGTAACGAGTTGCATAACTTTTTCGGTCAAACATTAAAATTGCGTGTCGTGTTATGAGATTTTATTTTAAAATTTATTTTTAATTTTAGTTACTATAAAATGTCAAAAAGCTTAATTTTAAGGGTAGAAATGTCATTTATAAAAAAATTTCAAATGTTGAAAACGATTAAAATATTCGGTAAATCCGATATCAGTTGAAATATGACACGTGGTCCCCTATATCTCTCTACCCCTCGAGCTTTAACCACCAAAGTTTAATAGCATCAATGCTCCTAATATACAAACGTCCCAGCATAATTTCAGAAATTTTCGAGAAAACGGACAGGAGGTGGCCCGCCAATAGATAATACAACTGGTATTAAGTAGGTCGTGGGTCCGGTCCTGGTAATGGGCTGGCCAACGGACTTTCATGTTAATAACGCCTAAATATGGACTAGTTTCCAATAAATGACCTCTTGTAAGGAATTCACCTATGTCACGTTGCGTTATACGAATATAACCAAACCAAATTGCAGGAGTTATTAAGATTCAAAGTGGGCGAACAAAATCGTGCCCTCACACATACACACACAAAATAACTTCTATATATACAGAAAAAACCCTTAATTTGTTTTAATTTCTTGACATTTTAAGGTCTCTGAATTTAATAAAAGTTGGAGAATGATAACTTTAATTTAAGTTACGGTTAAAAAAAAACATACATTCCAAAAAGCTCTGTGCGTTTTCACCGTTTTTTTTAATAAAAAAAACAGGTAAACCAACCTCAAATAAAAGAAAGAAATTCCGTCCTCATTTAATCTACAATCATGTAAATTCTATTTATTCAAGAGTGAAAATCTATAAGTGCTCAAAAGATAAAACCACTGAAAACTGACATGGATTCACGCCTGACGTAGGGAAGTTTTTCGGGGTATATTCACACATCTAAGTACTAAATAGGAATAACTTCCCTTATATAAAGTCCTTTCGGGATGCACCCCTTAGCAAACCGCTCACGTGGTGCGTTGTCTTATTCCATGAATCTAATCCATTGAAAATCTGCGAATAAGAAGTTAAAAATGAGTATTCATTGCTTGGACAACGTTATGTCAAAAGCAAGGCCATTAAATGGCAGAAGCAGAGCAGTCGCGTGCCCAGTAGGCTTAAATGATGATGCCAAAACTCAAAAATAGTTGCATAGGTAAACTAATAAATATACAGAAAATTGTCTCGAATATAAAA
>NW_027121734.1:0-17280 GCF_030686945.1 Centruroides vittatus
ATCTGAAGACCTAAGAAAAAGGACTGACGATGTAACAACGGTGTTTGCCACACGAGTGATATAAACAAAGTGGGTTCTAGGTACAATATTTGTTTACTCGTATATCACGTGATTTTCGTAGCTACAAACTACGGGTGCGTTCGTTAATTGCGGTAGTTCTGCGTCTCCGCTATTACAGGAGTGCGCTGCTGTTTGTAGGCATTTAGGAGCGACCGTGAAAGAAAGAAAGATGGCGATGCCCGCACTATCGATCGAGGAATTTATAATTCCAAAATATGAGCTTTTAAAGGCAAAAGAAAGGTCCCAATTGTAAAATTTAACCATAAAATGGATTATTTGTTGAAAGAGCATTCAAAATAGCCAAGAAAAAAATTAGAATGCCGGCTACCATTCGAAAAAAATTCGAAAAGACACTTACATCACCCCGTGCACTAACTTGCGCTTTCACAACTTCTAAATTTTCATTCATAAAACCACATAATGGACCCCGAAACGAAACTATCTGAGCCATAGGAGGACGCCATGTTGCTTTCCACCGTAAACTACTGCTACAAGCGGCCGTTTTTGCCGTTCGAAGGCGCGCACTCCGATTGGAATTTAGGAACGCGTTTCGCAAGAATTTTTAAACGGATGTCGCTCGCGCGGAGTTACGCGGAGGAATAAAAGAACGCACCCTATGACGTGAATTCGTGACATGCTGTCTACGCAAACAAAAACACTGAGCTTACTTGTCTGTTTTTGTTAGGGCTCTTTCATACTATGATTGACTGGTCGACTGGTGTCGACCAGTCGAACCAGTCAATCAGTTTTAGTATGGAAAAAAGAGCGAAATCGTTTGAAAGTAGACTCTGTCAAAGCAGAACTCTAAATGTGTAATAACTTCACAGAAGAATGTCCAGTTATGTACAAAACACTTCTTGCCAACAACAAAGTATTCGAAATGGCATGTAAAGAACAGAAATATAAAAAGTAGACAGCCATGCCCCCACTTTTTTCATTTGTTTTTTTAATAAAGTACTGAATATTTGTTTTCTTTCTCAACATTTGTTACATTGTCTACATTGTTACTTCATGTGCAGTTTTCGACGTTTAATATTATTGAAATGATTATTGAACATTCCATATACAGTGGTGCCTCGTATAACGTACGCCTCGAATAACGGACGCTGCGAACAACGGACTTTCTGTTTGGCCGTTACGTGACTCGAGCAACGGACTGGCTGCGAACAACGGACTTTCCGGCATAAGTGATGACTGCTCCATGGGTGCGTTCTTTAATAGCGGTCGCTCTGCGTCTCCGCTACTACGGGAGTGCGCTGCTGTTTGTAGGCATTTAGGAACGACGGTGAAAGAAAGAAAGATGGCGGCGCCCGCACTATCGATAGTATGGTGATGGAGGAATCTATAATTCTAAAATATGAGCTTTTAAAGGCAAAAGAAGGACCCCAATTGTAAAATTTAAGTATAAAATGGATTATTTGTTGAAAGCGCATTCAAAATAGCCACGAAAAAAATTAGAATGCGGGCTACCATTCGAAAAAAATTCGTAAAGGCACATCACCGCGTGCACTAACTTGCGCTTTCACAATTTCTAAATTTTCATTCATAAAACCACATAATGGACCCGGAAACGAAATTATCTGAGCCATGGAGGACGCCATGTTGCTTTCCACAATAAACTACTGCTACAAGCGGCCGTTTTTGCCGTTCGACGGCGCGCACTCCCACCGGAATTTAGGAACGCGTTCCGCAGGAATTTTTAAACGGATGTCGCTCGCGAAGAGTTACGCGGAGGAATAAAAGAACGCACCCATGTTCATTTTTTTAATGATACAGTACGGTTATTTTATGCTGCGGAACGAATTAAATGTTTTAACATGTATTTCTATGGGAAAATGCGTTTCGTATAACGGACGTTTCACTTAACGGACGTGCACCTGGAACGGATTAAGTACGTTATATGAGGCACCACTGTATTTATTTTTCCGTATTTTATTTATACATATATGTAAATATAAAAAATGGAAAGCACGGGGGTCAACAGGGTTCGCGGGGGTTTCCCTTAACAGTGTACTTCCTTTTAAGCAATGGGTGATGGCAACCCTACATAAAATTCATCTTTGTTTTATCAAAGTGGAATTAAAAAAACTCATTATTTTGCCTAGAGTAAGCGTAAGATTAAAATTGGTCAGGTAAATTCTAGATTTAAAAGAATTCCCAACATGGAGTAAGAATGGCTTTGTCAAGGGTTGTGAAACAGCACCACAACGTCAAGTTCGACTTGAAGCTCCTCTCAATTCTTCAACCTTTATTTTCTCATTAAAATTATTTCGTCGTGCTTCGAGGGAAAATTTCCAGTATATTATAAATATGTAAATGAAGGCACAGACTAAAGATACACAGAGACTGAAAACTCCCTACGCCATTTATGTTATCAATTTTAAAGTCACGTGATCAATTTATACCAATCACAATGCAGAACTGTGCCAAACTCGGTTACAGGACACCGCCATCGAATTCTTATAGCGTCGTGTCTACCTGACGTCACGAATGTTTGGGTTAAATTTATTCTTTTAGGTTTATATTATTCCCAATTACAGATATTTCTAACTGGAATATAAAAAATAAAGAAATAACAATTGAGCATATGAATATACCAGGTGCATAGGAAAGTCCTTTTAACCGGAAAATTCTTGCGAACAGAGAGAGCTACAGCTATGCAAGTGAGGTAACGGCATAGTAATGCGACTACGCCCGACCTAATGAAAACAACAGCAGCGCCCCTAGTGGCGAAATTTGGAAGATAGGCAGTGCAATTCGAAAACGAAAACAGATAAGCTAACTTTTCAATTAGAAAGTTTCAATTAATTAGTACGAAACGACATGTGGTTCACACGGATAAGATAAATTGTCGCCTGTATACCCAAAAATGTCCGACAGCGATGCACGCCATTTTGTGTAACGTTTGAAAAGAATAGCCATAGGTATGAAGAGATACGTACAATTTATTGCATAAAATACGTACTTATGTCAATACAGTTTGATAACATCACACAAAAAACAACGGAAAGCAAACGATCACACAGTGATAACAAGTTTTCGAACATACTCGACATTAACTTGTTATCACTGTGTGACAGTTTGCTTTCCGTTGTTTTTTGTGTGATGCTATCAAACTGTATTGACGTAAGTACGTATTTTATGCAATAAATTGTACGTATTTCTTCATACCTATGGCTATTCCTTTCAAACGTTACACAAAATGGCGTGCATCGCTGTCGGACCATTTTTGGGTATACAGGCGACAATTTATCTTATCCGTGTGAACCACATGTCGTTTCGTACTAATTAATTGAAACTTTCTAATTGAAAAGTTAGCTTATCTGTTTTCGTTTTCGAATTGCACTGCCTATCTTCCAAATTTCGCCACTAGGGGCGCTGCTGTCGTTTGCATTAGGTCGGGTGTAGTCGCATTACTATGCCGTTATCTCACTTGCCTAGCTGTAGCTCTCTCCGTTCGCAAGAATTTTCCGGTTAAAAGGACTTTCCTATGCATCCTGTATTTATTTTAATACTGTATTAAAACAATTACTAAAAAATGAAACAAAAAAAATAAAAATAAACACGTTGTGTAGAGTAGCCTACTTATTAAAATATTTTATTATTGTTAATACATTTAATTATACATTAGATTTAAATTAAACATTACTGACATTGTCAGACTGTAATCAATAGATTAATGAAATTCTTTTATCCTGAGAAAATTTCCAGAAATAATTGATTATTTGCCAAAAATGCTTAATTAAAGTCTTGACATCTTTCTCTAGAGATAACATACACAATACATTTATTTGCCTTTATACTAAAGACTTCATAATATTAAGTTTGTTTAATACATGTTATACTTAAAATTAATAATAAAAGTAAAGGAGAAGTCCGTATTGTTCGATATTTTCTAGTATATTTATTATATTAATACAAAGAAGATAGAATAATTATTTTAAAATATATAAATTATTTTGAGGAACACTGCTCTAAAACCTCCCCAAACGTAAAAGTCTGTTCACATATATTACATTGATAAAGTAATTGTTTGGGGTGTCTTTCTATATAACAAGATTTTAAATGCAATTTCAGTTGAGTTTCTGTTTTAAATCTGTTTTTACCATCTCTGCAATAATACGTTTAATTCTGATAAAAGAATTGATGGAACGACTTTTAAAATAACATCCCTTGTTACACACTTCACAACCGTTACGAAGATTGTCTTCGTTGTGAGTGGTTTCGTGACATATCTTAATACATGTCTTTTCGTGAAACGTCTATTGAATTTCTCAAAACAAAATGGTTTTATGTCTTAATGAATTTTCTGGTGAATAAGTAAGCAACTTTTACTTTTAAATTCTTTATTACAAATATTACACTTTTCAATGTGAATTTTCTTATGTTCTTTTAGCGTGGTTTCAGTCTTGAATGGCTTCCTACAAACATAGCATAAATACATATTTTCATGTTTACTAATACAATGTCTGGCTAAGGCAGTTGAATTGGTGTAATCTTTTTTACATATGTCACAAACATATTTTTTTGTATCCGTGTGAATAATGTTATGCTGATCCAATAAATTTTTTGTCTTAAAATATTTGTTACACATATGACAAGAATATTTGTATCCATCGGTGTGTATACGAATATGTCGTTTTAAACTAACACTTCGTTTAAAGCTTTTGTTACATACCTGACAAGTGTGATTATATTGATTATTATGAACTATTTTATGACGTACCAAATTGCTTCTTGTTTTAAAATATTTGTTACATATATCACAAGAATATTTGCATTCATTGCTGTGTACATAAATATGCCGTTTTAAATAAATGCTGCTTTTAAAACTTTTGTTACATATATGACAAAAATAGTTACGTTCATCAATATGAACTATTTTATGAACTAGCAGAGTATCTTTTGTTTTAAAACGTTTGTTACATACCTGACAAACATAGTTACGTTCACCACTATGAGTTTCGTGATGCGTTTTTAAATGGTCTTTCCGTTTAAAACTCTTATTGCAAATATCGCATTTGAAAAGACGGTCTTCCCTATGAGTTTGTTTATGTTGCAACAACACATCTTTCCTCTTAAATTCTTTTCCACATATTTTGCAGGCATGAGGTTTGTGTATTTTCTTGTGTCTTGCTAAATAGCCACATGAAACGCGCTTACCACAAACGTCGCAATACACATTTTCCCGCTTGATATTATATTTTTCACTATGAATACGTTTATGCTGTCGCAGAAAATATTTTGTTTTAAAATATTTGTTACATGTGTCACAAGAATATTTGTATTCATCGCTGTGTATATAAATATGTTCTTTTAAATATGAACTTTGTTTAAAACTTTTGTTACATATGTGACAAGTATGGTTGCATCTATCATTATGAACTACTTTATGACGTTTCAAATGTCCTTTTGTTTTAAAACGTTTGTTACATACCTGACAAACATAGTTACGTTCATCGGTATGAGTTATGTGATGCCTTTTTAAATTGGATTTCAATTTGAAACTCTTATTACAAATATCGCATTTGAAAGGACGGTCTTCACTATGATTTCGTTCATGTTGCAACAACAAACAGTTAAATTTAAATTTTTTTCCACATATCTTGCAGGCATGAATTTTGCGTATTTTCTGGATATTAGATTTTTTGACATTTTTTGGAGATAACTTCAATCGATCCCCAGATGGCTGCAAACACAAATTCCTCTGAGAGATTTCGTTTTTATTTCCAGTTTTGTGTTCTTTCATGTGTCTTCGCAAAAGAAATTGCCACGAAAACTTCTTATTGCAGGTTGTGCAGCGAAATTGTTTTTTTCCAATATGACAGAACAAATGTGTTTGTAATATTCTCTTATTTGTAAAAGTCTGTTTACATAAATCACACTTAAATTCTTGTTTAAAATGAGATGCAAACATAACTTTGAAGTATTTCTTTTTAATCTTTTCATGAATTTCATTGCATTTTTTACTCGAACGAACGTATTTCTTTGTTTTGATATTATATTTATAACGCTCTCGCTTTTTTGAATTATGCAGAATATTGTATTCTTGAATCTGCTCTTCTTCCTCAACTGAAAGATTAAAAAATAACTTAATAAATTACCTATAATATTTGAATAAACATAATATAGCTGCAATATTAAAATGTTACTACTGTAGTTGTATAATTTATAAATTATGCCTATGTTTTTCGTTTAAAAGCAAGGCATCATTTGTTGTTTGCACCAAAAATAAAACATTTTACAATTATAAACTGATTGATTCAGCTTTAGTTTCTTTATAGGACTTTTATATGAGTAAGAAATTATATTGTTTCACTTTACCTTGTTTATTTTATTTATGTAGTTTGTTCCATTCGCTTTCATAGAAACGTGAAAGAAAGAAATCGTGTGCTTTTAGAGAGGAGATGAAATCATTAGTGTATCGGGTCGTGAAAGATGAAATTTGTGGGAAAAAAGGCAAAGTTGGTTGATAACTTACAAATATAAGAAATTATTTTATTCATCAACGTATGCACCCATATTGTCTATACACTTTTGCCATTTAAGCGGCAGGTTGTTCAGGCCGGTGGTATAAAATCCTGGAGAACGAGAGTCAATGAATTCCTGAAAGGCCAGTTTTACAGCATTGTCGGAATTAAATTGTTTTCCTATTAAAGAGTTGTCCAAATTAGGGAAGAAGTGGTAGCCAGTGGGGGCTAGGTCTGGTGAGTTTGGAGGATGACGAAAAAATTCCAACTTCGATTCTTTTAGTTTTGCCACAGTCATTTGTGCAGTGTGTAGTCTAGCCGCTCTAGCGTTATCATGCAATAAGATAGGAGTCGATCTGTTGACCAATCTAGGCAGTTTTCCTTTAAGTTTTTGCATCATTTCGTACAATTGGTTGCAGTATGTTTGTGCTGTGATTGATGAGCCGGGTTTCACGAAATCGTAATGGATCACACTTGCGCTAGACTACAAAACACTCACAATCAGCTTCTTTTGATGAATATTGCGCTTTGGAGTGTGTTTTGGTGATTCATCCTTGTCCAACCATTGTGCTGAACGTTTGCGATTGTCATATCGGATCCATTTCTCATCACAAGTGACAATTCGATTCAAAAATGGATCACATTTGTGACGATAAGGAAACATCAAGCAAGCTTCCAAACGCTTTTGTTTCTGTTTTTCATTCAATTCATGTGGAACCCACTTATCCAACTTTTTCACTTTATCTATTTGAGCTAAATGAATTAATATTGTTTGTTTGCTAACACCAAACTTCAACGATAATTCATAGGCACTCTGAGATAGGCAATATTATTACCTACAAATTTCATCCTTGACGACCTAATAAAAGATAAAGTACCACAACAAAAGTCTATGGATTTTAAGTAGAGAGGCAAAATCGGTGGATTCTTCGTATTTTTTGAATCAAAATACGATATTTTAAGTGTATGTCCAATAGATCTGTACAACGTTTTTCAAGAATATTTGCAACGTGTTTTCTAACACGTTACAAATATTTACTTATATAATAAAATAAGTTATATAGTCCTCGTTTACTTCGATTCAATACATTTTCTTTATTATTTTAGCGAATCCATGAGCAAAGCGAAATAACATGAATCATTAAATCACAACTCATGAGTAGTTATTTAGTAATTCTGATCACCCCAATAGATTTTTATTAACTTCAAAAGTTATATTAATACGATATAGGTAGTTATAAATCTCAAATATGTAATCCCAATTAAATGTATGACTGTTGAATGTTGAATGCAGTTCTTCTGCTGCCCTCTGAATAATACTAATATAAAAAGTTTGAACTAGTAACATGTTACTTACTTTGGATGTTCATTTCATTCCTGTTAAAGTTTCCTTCCACAGTGAAGAATTCATTGTTGACAGGCTAAACAATATGTAAACAATACATGACAACCACTAATAATCACTTATGATATATAAATAAGTAACGAGTTGCTCAACTTTCCCGGCAACATTTTATAATTTCTAGAATAAAACCAAGTAAAACTACTCTCTCTTATCCGACTTCGAGTGATTTATTTTATCAGACAAACAAAAACAAATTTTAGTAGGTTCTCTTATGTTCAGGTAGGGTAGCATGTAGGGTCTCATGTTCTTATGTAGGTTCTCTTATGTCATGTAGGTTCTCTTATGTCATTTAGGTTCTCTTATGTTATTAAAGTCTAGTATATTCTTATATACTAGACTTTAATAACATAAGAGAACCTAAATGAAACTTAAAATGCCTGAATACATATTAAACCTTATAGAATTCGTATTTAAAAATAATTACTTTAAAATCTATACAGACTATTATCGACAAAAGAAAGGAATTGCCAGGGGATCGGTTGTTGGACCAAAATAAGCTGATATTTGTATGATACCGATAGATGAAAAAATATTACAAGTTTAAGGTATTAAATATTACGCACGATATGTAGACGATATACTGATTATATATGATTCACAAATAATTTCACCCCAAGACATTGAAGAATATGCAAATAAGTTAAATAAGAACTAGCCCGGTCTTCGGGCCGAGTAACGATGGCTATTTTTGTGAATGGTCGCTACCTGCTTGGCACCTGGGATGGGGGACTTGTCTCCCAACCGTTAGGGGTGTTGTACAGGGTAGTTTGTACCGGATGCCAGATCGGTCATACCGATTGAAGTTCCTTAAACTTTGGTGACTCTTCGGCCTAGCCCGGTCTTCGGGCCGGGCGCTGATGGCATTTTTTTGTGCTTGGTCGCTACTTGCTTGGCGCCTGGGTTGGGGGACTTGTCTCCCACTCGGTAGGGGTGTTTTAGGGTGTTTTATAGGAGTAGTCGTACCTGATGCCAAATCGGTTTTACCGGTTGAGGCATTGCTAAACTTTCTCTGAACTGATTTTATGAACATGAAGTTATTGGTAGTTAAAGTTAAAGTTTAGTATTTCACATTATTTGTTTGTCTGCTAAAATAAATCACTCGAAATCGGATAAGAGAGAGTAGTTTTACTTGGTTTTAATCTAGAAATTATACTAATTTTTAGAATTTACAACAAATAATTTTAATAATTTAAATAATAGTTAAAAAATATATTTTTAACTATTATAGAAAGGCAAAAACTGAATTTTGAAAGTAGGGATGAGTTTTATAAAAAAAAAAAAAAAAGTTAATGATGATTTTACTTGTTATTTGCATTTGAGTTCAACCCTACTGGAGATACACCCGACCTCCATTACTTCCCACCCTCTTGATTTTTAAGCAGCAAAATTTAGTAGCCTCAATTTCCCTAATAATCAAACCTTCCTGCAAAATTTCAGCAATTTTCGACAAAAAGAACAGGAGTTTTTAAGTTTCAAACAGGGTGAACAAAATCGTGCTCCTCCATACACTAACATCCACACATACAGATACAACCCAAGATTTTTTTTTACATTTCTCGACGTTTGAGAGTGTTCTAAGTTTAGAAATGTAAATATCTTAGGAGTAGTTTTTTGACCGACCCTTGACTTTCCCTCTGTTATAATATAATACTAACAGTCGGAAAAGTAATATGAAAAGCCACTACACACTTATAAATTACAAATCCGTATTTTCTGATTTCATATATAAGCTACATATTAGAAAATTGCATTAAAATTAATTGTCTGTATAAATATTGTTTTTTAAATTAACTCTCTTAACAGCCAGGAAACTTAAGCAACTCGTTGCTAGATTTTTTCTTATATAATACATATTTTTTAATTTAATGTAGAATACACCGACATTCAAAGCACAATATTATATTAGTGATATTGCGCTACGTTTTCAACCACTCAGACAGCTGAATTAATATTAAAATTTCACTGTAAAATATTTCGAAATTTTTATTACTTACCATTACCTGTTCATTATTATCTGAAAGATGAACAAATTTCTTTACAATCTTCAGTCTTTACTTCAATCTTCAATTTTTTTAAAACAACTTTACATTCCGATTTTATACCATATTTTACATAATAATTCTCTTTTACTTTTTCTTTCTTGAAATCTGTAGTGGAATTTACAAAGTTTTCGTGTTAAAAGATTCTAAGAAATTCTTGAAATATAAAATAAAACTGAGTATATTTTCATTAATTACATAACAATATTAAATTACATGTTTCACTACATCATTTATTTCTGATTACAAGTCGAAAACTAACTACGAGTCACAGCGAATTGGTGTGATGTGTGATACAAATTATAATAAAAATATAATTAGAAACTTCTTTTCGTTTTTAAATAAACAAGCGATGTGTAAAAATCGATGTGTATGAGATTTCAAATCCATATGAACTTTGCCTGAGGAAGACCCCGATGGGGTTGAAAACGTTAGCTGTTGTATAACCACGCATTACTGGATTTTTAAAGATTGTTTATGTGAGGAAGTACAGTACATTCAATCCAGTATTTGTTAAGAAGTTTAGTTGATATAAATTGGAACTTTCTCTGTTGTAAGATTCTGATCAATTGAATTGACAATTTTAAATGTATCAACTGAATTAAATGTTATTGATTATATTAAATTCTATTTAAATCCTTATTCATTATATACAACGTATTCGCAAAGTTTTTCAAATGTTGTCATTTCGATTTATAAGAATATGAATTTATCTATTACCTATTATTCTTATCAGTAGGAATATTCTTACATACAGTCGAGTCCGCATAAGCCGACACCCGGATAACTCGACACCATCGGTTAATTAGTCAGTTTCTGTGGTCCCGGACGACTTGCATAGGCATTAATGTTAAAAAAAACTCCGGTTTACTCGACACCGTTTACCTCGTCACCACTGGATAAGGGTCGATTTACACACAACAGTGACGTGCCGGCACAGTGCAGTAAGCATCGATAAATATAACACATAGCCAATCAGAGTTTTATGTACTACACTTGTATGATTGACAGAATACAGATCACGTGTCGTAGATGAAACTCTGATTCGCTATATATGATATTTATCGATGTTTATGCACCAAACGGTCACTGCGCCGGCACGTCACTGTTGTGTGTAAATTCACCCTAAGTAGACATACTTTTACTGTCCCACACTCCGATTAGTCGTCACCCCTCCTGAAAAAATGAGTTTGCACCATACGTGCGGAGTGAATTCATTTTTTTCGGGAGGGGGAGTCGATTTATTTATTAATATATAATTAATATATTTAATAATATAATAATATATTAATATTATTAATATATATGTGACGGACGAAAAGACGAAGGTGTTCAATCAAAACTTTTTCGAATTTTTTTCTCCACCATTTTTATCACAAGATCTGTAGAAACCCATAAAAATTATTTTTCACGAACTTGCTTCCTCGTTGAGGATGACCCATCTAGTTAGACGTATGCCACCAGGAACTTTTAGAAGAAATTTACGTATTGGACACCCGACCCTCATGGAAAAAACCCGAGTGAAAAAATAAAACGAACGAACGATGACAAATCCAGCAGTCGTCGTTTAGTTATCGTGAAAGTAACCCTGAACCCTTTCCGCCATCTTCCGAATAGGGGATTATACCCAGACCATAGTGCCGTGCGGATTATCTTGTGAACTGTTCCTTCTAATTGTGAATCTCCGTGGACCATATCATCTCAGTGATACCTGACGACGGCTCCAAGACTCTCTAAGGTATTTATTAACTCGCGAATCGTTTGTAAACTCTCTCTCTCCGCGTATCTAAGAATACGTCCGTAATAACCATGCGTCTTGCTGTAACGTTGTTATACTCCCTTATTAAAATTAGCCTTGTTACTTAGCCGGTGTCTTGAGTGACTCACTTCCTCGGTTCTCCTACCTCCACCTCCACCGCGAACGTACCCGCTCACTCGCGACCGCTCGCGCGACGGAAGAACTCTGCGTCGCGATTTCCGAGTCTCGATCGACTCGGTGGTGTCACATCCTGACGAGGGGTCAAAGAGACTCCGACCCTCCGGTTACATATATATACATATGAATAAAAATGCCTTAAAATGTTTTTGTATTTTTATGTATAAAATAATAACAGATAAACAGAAAGCAAATATACAACCTCCATCAACGTCACACCAGAATCCAATTTTTCATTTTCTCAGGCCAGAGGCATTAAGAATCCTTACACGTTACTTGCCAACAATTCACAATTGCGAAGATGATGTTTTCAAGGCGTTCGTAATCGTTGAAAAAGAAAGTCGAGACAGTTAAGTGCTCAAAACAACAACACTAAACGAATTTTTAGTTTTTCATCTACAGCAGCGGTTCCCAACCAGTGGTCCACAAGAGCTAAAATATGGTCCGCGAAAGATTTAAAATTTTTATTTATTTTAAATTATTATTCCAACATTCATACAAACTGAATTAAATTTTTACTAAAAATGTTATATTTTCTACTGTTTTCTACTTTTAAAGCACGTTACTCTTGAGTTTAACCATTACTTACAGTATGTTAAAAGTTTTGATTAAAGTTTATTTTTAGATTGACACAGTTTATTTTTCTTAAACCTTGTGGTCCCTGCTAACAACAATGAAATCAAAGTGGACCCTGGTCAAAAAACGGTTGGGAATCGCTGATCTACAGAGTAATTGTAAATGGAGGACACAATGTATTGTAAGCCTATACTACTGTTTAACGCACTAGTGTATTCTATTAATTGTAGTTTTGTTGTTTTTTTTTCCAACTTCGCTTTAGTCGTCACATCGGATAACTCGACACATTTCCACTTCCCCTTGGAGCGTCGACTTATGCGGAGTCGACTGTAGTATTAAAAGTATTAAGACTCTTACCTCTTTCGACTTTATAACCAGAATGACTCCAAATAGTGGATCCGTTTGTGTTGTGTGTGGAAATTGGTTCTCTTTTAATATTTATCTGAAATAATAAAAGATTACATTGTATTGTTAGACAGATTGATCTTTACAGAAAAAGAAATGAAAAAATTAATTAAACTGAAGCATAAAAATACACTTACTGAATAATTTTTTTTTAAAATATGGCCTACTAACTGCTTTTCTTTTAATAGTGGTTCCTGTCATCTATTTAACACCTTTCAAGGAAAAATTTTGTATCCAAACAACGTGAATTCCGGTTTTTAGCAAAGGTACAGTACGTATACAGTTTATCGGAACCTCCTGCCCAATTAAATAAATCTGATACTATGTGAATGTAAATAATAGTTTATTAAGAATCGGACTGCAATTTGATAACAGACTTATAAATTCCCACTTTCCTTAGTCTGTACGACTGTTTGACAGTCTTTGAACGTCACGACTCTATTACTAACACGAAAAGTATTATGTGCACGGACAAGTTTAATAATGTATACTACATATTTCAGATGAAGAGCATATATATTTTAAATTAAATGAAAGAATACTATATTGAAAAATTGCAGCCCGGCATTGTGACCACGTCACAATAAATATCTGCCTGTTAATTGTCTTTTCTTTTTTGCAATTAGAATAAGTTTTAACTTCTCTTACTTTCGGATCTTGTAACGCATATAAGAAACGAAGGCATAAAAATCGTGTCAAATTTGACCTTCAGCTTTTGGAAACTTGCACGTTTTAGGACTTCCTGAACCCAAAAACGTGTTTAAAAATATCAAGATTTTACTGGTTATTACAAATTACAACATTTAAAAAATACAATTTATCTTTAATCTGAAAATTAAACATTTTCAATTTTATAACAATGAATATTATAGAGAGGTTTTTGAATAAAATTTCCTAATAAATTATGCCACAAACAATTTAGATGTGTTTTGCCGGAAAAGTTACGCAACTCGTTTCTGGATTTTTCGAAGTTAGATAACTTTACGTTTCTTATTTTGTGATAATCAAACTCTCGATCATCGTCAATCTCCAAAAGACTTGATCGAAAATGGGAGATATCTCGAGTCGAGTTTTCCTACTGCTTAGACCTGACAGGATTAAAAGTCCTGAATACATTTTGACTTCATAAAGCTTAGATATCATTGATTTTACAAATATAATACATTAAACTCAAACTAAACGTACCTGAAATATAAATTTACAGATACAAAAGTAGATACGTTCAAAATATTATGTACAAGCATGAAATGAAGCAATATCAGCTACTTTCAATCAAACTACAAAAGACTTTTATAGTATAATAAAAAAATCTTGTATAGAGTTACGTTACTTTCCCGGCTGTTATGAGATTTTACTTTGAAAACCACTTTTTAATCATTAAGCATAATAAATATATAAAATTTCATGTATGGCCATCTGCGAACAGATTTTGTTGAAAAAATTTACATATCTTTAATTATTATAAAATGGCAAAAGACTTAATTTTGAGGATAAGTTTATAAAACATTGTAAATGGTAACAAGTAAAATCTTCATTAAGTCTAAACCAGTGTTTCCCAACGTTGGGCTCACGCCCCACAGAGGAAAATTCAATTTTTAAGGGGGCAATTCGAAAATGGACTTGTCCAGAGTTGCAGTTAACCATATAGCTGCTGTATGCTATATTTAGTGCTACCACCCGTCTGGTTTTCACCCGGACAGTCCGGGAATTGACTCACTGTCCGGGTGAACTATTAATTTTGTTTGGGAATTTCCTAGAAATTGTGAAATTACGATGAAACAAAGTTCTTGCAAATATTTTTATAAATTTACACCATTTGAACAGCGAAAGAGCTCACACTCATTGAAACTTATCTGTCATTCCGTTTTTTTATTTGATTATACTGGTACTGTACGTCCGTACACGTCTTCTATGGAGCTAAATTATCTGTTTTTTCTTGCTTAATTTAGGTTACATACATTACTCCTACGCAAGTCCCCAGTCCCTAGTCCCTAATTGTAACTGATTTAGAACGGCATGCACGTTATTTTTCGCATTGTAAAATGACATTGCACATGCGTCAGGAACTTCCGTTCGAACAAACCTGATCTGCCGTCCGGGTGAGCGATTTTTTAAAGGTGGCAACACTAGCTATATTTATTGTAAATATTGATTTAAGTTAGTTTTAGTTTTCTTTGTTCTTTGTTTCCCTTTCTTTCTAGAACTTTTCTTTATAACCCTTTCCCCTTGGGGTGGGATTAACAATTCTGGGAATCACTGAGAACAAGAATGAACGAAGCCCTGATGCTGGTGAAAGAGGAGAAAAGACATTCTTTGCCCAGACCTTGAGGTGGACAGACGTGAGTTGTGGTGTTTCAGGTCGCGTTTGGCAATGACTGGAAAGTGCAAGAGACTTTGATGAAAGGATCGGGTTTTATCGTGGTTACGACAAAACAGTGTGGCAATTAAGTGTATATGTTAGGGGGGCATAAGAATTTTAGAAAGGCTTAGGTGGGGCATAGCACAAAAAAGGTTGGGAAACACTGGTCTAAACCCTCGAGGGATATGACACGTGATCAGTGGCGAGCTGTCTATGGAAGCTGTGAAAGCTCCACTTTCCTTGTATTTTCTAAAATGTAAATACATATTGTGCGATTATTTTTCTATTTTAACGGACTTTGAATTAATTATAATTAATATTTTATTATAACCGCATTATGTATCTTATTACAAATTTCTAAACTACACGTGGAAAACAATGATAAGATTCGAAAATAAATTCGAATATGGATATTCCCAATGGAAGCTCCGTGTTGTCAGCTTCCATGAAGAAAGTATTTGAATGACATAAAGCAGCCAGATTAAAGACATGCGCGCATAGCACCAACCTCGCGGTTGAGCTGGTGGATGCTATACACCAAAATATCCGTATAACGCTTTCAATGATTTTAACTAAGGCTGGCACAACTTCCCTATCATCAAATGTCACGCGTGCAACTGCACGTGATCACCCTCTATCTCTCCATGCTCTTGACCTTTTACAACTAAATTTTAACAGCATCAATGCTCCTTATATACAAACTACATGCGAAATTTCGTTCCATTATCGTAACCCTGTCCTGAGATATTAGGCGAAATATATGACAACACACACACACACACACACACGTGTGTGTTGTCGTATATTTTGCCTAATATCTATATCATATATCTATGACATATATTTCGCCTAATATATATACACACACGTGTGTATATATGTTATGGACAAAGTGATTAATACGGGCATTATGAATAATGACCAACAAAATCGGGCATTGTAATAAATTTCAATAATTTATCAAATTGACCAGTCATTATGAATACTGTTATTACCTAGTCGGGCAAAGTGATAATAATAAGTTGAGGAGTGATTATACGACATACGCTAGCCAATCGGCACTCAGTTGCGCGTGCGTATTGTGTTCAGTGCCGAATTTGGCGGCAGTCGCGACTGTTTGTGCTCTCGACAGATTCCTCTCGGAGGGGAGGCGCCGGCAGGCCGCCGATTGTTTAACATCACTGGTTATTTATTCACGGTAGTTCTTGAACACACGTATCAATTCGCTTGTGCCAACGATAGATCTGACACCTAGCGGTATTAACGCGAACTACATAATGGCGGCTGCTATGGGTATAAAGTAGTTTGTTAGAATAGAAAGTGTTAACCCTATCTAGTATAGGCCATCGTCAGGTTTATTATTATAAATGTTTCAAAATGGAACGTACCGTTTTCGAATATTTTGCATATTTAAAATTAAAAAAAAATAATTTAACTTTAAAATAAATTGAAAGAAGTGTGTATGTTAAATAAATAAATAAACAAATAAAACATAGAAAACAAAGATAAGTAGAAAGAAATGATTTAAGGGTTTTTAAATGCCATTCTTTTTTCTATTATATATTTCCACACTGTTGGAAGCGCATTAGCATCCATAGCATTTAGGCAACGGTTTTTCATTTTACTTCTATAAACTTTTACCTTTTCCATCTCCAACGCAATGGATGGAGAATGCACCGTTTAAATGATTTTAGCCTATTCCCATTTTACAATCGTTCCTTCAGTCTGTGCCATAATTGATAATATTGTGTTCTTGTGTCGTTTGTCAACGTTGTATCAAATGCTCTTTTTCTTATAAAAATCGAGAATGATCTATAAAAGAGCACCTAATATCTGTAGCTTGCTACGGAACTATAAAGACAGCGTAAAAAGGGAAGGTAAAGCTGGGGTATATAAAATTCCATTTGAAAATCAACAGTTAGGAATCGAAAAAGATTATGTGGGTGTGACTAGAAGAAACCTGGCGGTACGTCTGCGAGAACATACATACAATTTTGACAAAGGACACAACACTATTATCAATTATGGCA
>NW_027121735.1:600000-759831 GCF_030686945.1 Centruroides vittatus
ATATTTTATTTCATCAAGTCAATTTAGCACTTTTTTTTTATTTTGCAAATCTGTTGCGTATTTTTTAAATATGCACATATATTTATATAAAAATGCTAATTATTCCTTGTTTTTATTCACCGATTATGTTTAATATCTTTGCATTAGAAGGACCACCAGTGGCCGAGTGGATAAAACCAGTGAACACTGGTAATTGGTCGTAGTTTCGCGCCTGGTCAAGGACGACCACGCGGAGTTTTCAGGGGTTTTTTCACGTTTTTAATACCTATATAGATGCTACTTTCCCATAGAAAGGCTTTCCAGGAGGCAAACTGTCCACGTGTCGCGTTGCCGTATATAAATAAACAAACTTGCATTTTATCGTGATTTTTTTAGGACATTCGTTAACTCACCTCCTAGAACACCTAAAGCATGTTTTTGTCGTGATATACATTATAAAATACGTTATAATTCTTTGGCCTTCGTTTTAATCACATATAAAGGAGAGATATAAAAAAGAAAAACAAGAGACTATCGCGAATGGAAATCGAATCCGGACTCTTACGGATTGGATTGATAGGATAAGGCAAACACAACGTGTGGGCGATCTGCCAAGAGGGAGCCCCCTCTTGGCAAATGTCTCCCATTTCTAAGCTGGCCCCTATTCGAATGTTAGGCATGTTAAGAGCCACGAGGATGTCTCCTGTCAAGATTTATATGGTAAACTGGCTCCTATTTGGGTGTTAGCATGTGAAAAAAACGGGGAAAATTCCACGTGACCAGTCCGTTGATGAGGTGCAAATCAGAGACCAACTACCAATATTCGGTGGCTTTATCCACTCGGCCAGTTGTGGGCCCGTCAAAGATCCTTGATGGAATATGGAAATTCGACACGGGCAATCTTCCTCCCACTTTTTAATGCGAAACTGGTCCCTATTTAGGTATTAGACACGTGGAAAAAGATCCGCAAACCTTCGCGAGTACAGGCCTTAGGTCAGACGCGAACCCACTACCAGAGTTCGCTGGTGTTGTCCATTCGGCCGCTGGTGGGGTTCGTAACATCCCCAAGGCCCTACACATCTTAGAAAAGTAAAGATTGATTATTTATAAGCAATTTTATATTGTAAATTCTTTTGTCTCCTGTCATATCATATAATTGCTGCTATAGAAAGAGCAAAGAATGTTTTAAAGTATAGATCCCTATTGTTCGATCTGCACGATTACTCATGCATAAATGTCATTATATACGTTAGCTAAAGAAGTGATTCACGGATTAACTGTCAGACACACGAACGAACGATAATGTATAACGTTAACACCACGAATCATTATTTAAATACACATAATTATCATTGCAAACGTTACATTAAAATATATTAATGTATACTTATGTAGCAAAATATGTAACCGGCTTAGTATATAAATGCCGTGTTATCAGGATTGTGTCTGTTGTCTGGCTCTGTTCGAATGTCACAAATCTGTTTAGGTTTGTGGCATTTTTTTTATTTTTTTTTAAATTTTTTTAACTCTTTTCGCCCTGTGGGCACTAAGAGAACCTCTTTTAGAAGGCCCATTATGGGTTCGACCAGGCCCACAATGGGGCGACCGGTTTGTGGCATTCGAACGGATTAGATCAGATTAGAAACGTGAAATGTATTTTAATTAAACGGGACTTTTTTCTGCGTTTGCGATATTTACTGTGTTAAAATCGACACCTGTATTCGATTTTTACGTATTAAATTTCGTTTAATCCGAGAATACGGACTCGATCTCATTCTGCCAGTAGGCTGTTTTTGTTTTCTGTTAATCAGAACTTTACGAATGGTTCTGCATTAACAGAACAGGGCCTTTCTGGTGTTAAGAGGAATTTCAGCTGTCTAGAGTCCTTTCGCACGTAAACATAAGTTCGGGCTTTTTAAGATGTTTTTTCCATTTAGCATTATAAGGCCTCTAGTATGCCAAAGAAACAAAGCATACTAGATACTAAATAATAAAATTTTACTCCCCGATATACAAAAAATACGACCGAATGAATAATTTTAAACAAATATTCTTGAGGCCTTCGACAAACGAGTCCCACGCCATGCCTCTTCAGACTTGTGACGTAAAATAACTAGTGTTCTAAACACCGAAAAAAAGAAAGCAAGGAGCAAAATTTCTACTTTAAAATATGTAATTGGGTTCTGCTGTTAACAGTTGAAACTTGTCTTTAATTTCTTCTGTTAAGTGTCTGTCTTTCTCGTGTTATTAGCGATTTACGTTGCAGCTTGCTAAAGTATACAAACAATGTGACGTAAGAGTACCTTGTATGACGTATGAGCTAAATTAGGTTAGTATTTCAGTATAAACTGACAATCTCCTAGTTTTCCTTATTAACTGCTTGTACTTTATATATTATATAAACGTTAAATATAAGTATTCTACAAAGAATTTAACTATTTTTACGAATTATATATGCATTTTAACGTTTTTCTACTCATTATGTATAGATTTTAATGTTTTTCTATGCTGCATTATATAGATCTTAACGTTTTTCTACGCTCTGTATATAGATTTTAACGTTAAAAGTACACAGAACACAGTGAAAATATACGTTAAGACACGAGGATATTCGCATATGTAATTATAATTATGAAACCAGGAAAACTTATATAGTGCTTCATTATTTCTTTAAATATCTGTTAAACAGATCAAAACTTAATTAACACGCAAAGAAATAATATATAGTGTTAATAAACAATATAAAAATCTACTTGCATATTATCAGACTATTTTAAAAATTTAAAAAGAAAACAAAAACGTTGTTTACAAGATGATAAACTCGGATATCTCGCCTTTGTATCGTAAAATAATTAGTGTTATATAAATAAAATTGATTTTTAAAATAAAAAATATATTCCCCGGTTTAAAATTATGAACTATTTATAAAGATTTAACGTTTTTTATACGTTTTAATACATCGATGTTAATGTTTTATATCTATTATACGTAGATTTTAACGTTTTCTATGCCGAATTATAGAAATTTTAACGTTTTTCTATGCCGAATTATAAAGATTTTAACGTTTTCCTACGCGTTATGTCCAAATTTAAGCGTTTTTACATGCATTATACATCGATTTTAACACTTTCCTATGCATTATATGCAAGATTTAAACACTTATCTAAGCAATGTATGTACATTTTAACATTTTTTATACGAATTATGGCTAGATTTAAACGTTTTTATGTGCGTTATATGTGTATATTTAACGTTTTTACGTGCGTTATTTACAGGCATCAACGTTTTTGCGCACCATATATTTTAATACGGGGCAAAAACTTCATAATTTTAGCGTTTTTATATAAATTGTAGTATCTTTCTATATAGATTTTAACGTTTTTTCCTGTGCATTTAACACAAGTTTAAATTACATGTTGTAATTTAAAAATAAAATTACAACCGAGGTTGAAATTTTATGCCTGGTTTTATTATTTTGGCAATTGTAATAGGCCTAACACCATAAATACGTCATGTGTGTGACATTCTGACAATACTTTTCCTCTTGTTCCAGGAAAACGTTCTTTATTTAAAATTTTAATTTGAAAATATAATTAAAACCAATTAGTTTAATAAGAAAAATTTACATTAAAATTTGCAAGTATTTAATAAGGCCTTAAGCAAAAGTTTGTTGTATAGCATAGGGCCTCACACTGTTAAATTTATAATTATTTGGCACATAAGAGACTTTCTTTCCATCAAACATAGTAATAATGTATTCGAAGACATGAGGCCCTAAGCCATAGATTAGTAACGCGAGGCCTGAATCAACAGATTGCTGTACAGTCCAGGGCCTTACGTTGTTAAATTTATAATTATTTAGTAAAGGAGTGCCTCTTATGTAGTGCATAAAAGGCACTCTCCTCCATCAAATACAGCAATGATGTATTCAAAGAGCCGAGGCCCTAAGACTTAGAAGCGTGGGGCCTTAAGCAACAGTTTGCTATAAAACTTAAGGCCTTACGTTTCTAAATTTATTACTATTTTACGGAGGAAAAAGGCCTCTTATATACGGTAGTTTAGGGCCTCGGCGAACATAAATCCATCTCTAATTTCCCCCTCCAACAGTGAAAAATAAAAGAAATTTGATAGAAATGAATAAATTCTACAGATTTAATTTATTTAAAATTATATGGAAATAATAAATTTTCACAAAAACTTTTTCCTAATCTCCTAGTTTATCTCTCAGAAACTGAAAATGATGTCAAGGCCTCAGAATTAATTTGACGATAATTCCTGTTTAAAAAATAAATATAAATAATAATAAATCTATTCTTAATTTTATATTTAAATCAGTAAAAAATACACTTTATTTTAACCATTAATTAATTATTTTATCAGTAAATTAATAGCGCATAATCGAAAAAACCCACGTCTCGATCCCTATCTACAACACTACCTTTACACATAAGGATTTTACCTGCAATTTTCAAATGTTTGTCCGGCTGTTCGTCCGTCGTTTCTTAATTAATCTTGAGAACGGTGTTATGAAACGATGAAAATCGACACCGGATTTAGAAAGCTTAGTCTATAAGCTAACTATACACGTGACTTCCGGGCGGATCTTTTAATAGTTTTTAAAAAATTAAAAACTATTAAAAGATTGGAATGATAAATACTTGCCTTGTGTTATGTAGCCAGTCGAATGAATGCTTTAATATAAAGTAATTCTATAAACGGAGTTCGATATATACACAGTATATTATCCGGATTAAGACCTTCCACGGCCCCCTCTACCTAATTTGACGTCATAAATTAATATCATCCACTCGCAAGTACATTATCATAGAATTATTTATGAATTACAATAAGCAATCGTGATGGTAAAATTGCTTTATCTTTTTTCTAATTTGGGGGCCCCTCGAGATCCGAGGCCCCCGGGCACGTGCCTCACGTGCCTACGGGTAATCCGGTCCCTCTGTGAACACATTTATACAAATTTACACTCATTTTTTACAAAAAAATCACTGTTACGAAATAAACACGCGCCTGCAGACGTAAAAAATTAAATATAAATAATATAAATAAAAATAATATATATAATATACACAATAATAATAATAATAATAATAACAAGAATAATAAATTATTTATTGTTCTTCGTGTTTAAATAATGGTAATCTACACGCTTTGTTACGTAAATTTTCTCGTATTCTGTGTACAGCTCGTTTCATGTAAGCTGTATTATTACACATACCTATATATTTAAAATTATAATAATAATCCGAGTAATAGCGGATTAAGGCGTTCCGAAACCCTTGACAATCTTCTATGCCAAGGGCCTAGACTTCACTGTTGGGAGGGGAAATTAGAGATGGCTTTACGTTCGTCGAGGTTCTAAACTAACGTACAAGAGGTCCTCCCCTCCATAAAATAAATTTAAAAACGTAAGGTCCTAAGCTTTATAGCAAACTGTTGCTTAAGGCCTCACGCTTCTATTAGTCTTTGAATACATCATTACTGAATTTGATGGAGGGAATGCCAAGGAGCCCCCTTGTACATAAGTAAACCCATAGGTGAACCCGTTATTGGGTTTATTATCACTTAAAATTATGTGCAAGGGGTCTCAATCATCTATGCTAAGGGCCTCGTAAGGCCTTAATCCGGTGCGTTTATATAAGTGGTGCTTTAACAACAGGTAACACCTAAATAGGAGGCAGTTTCCCATAAAGGCATTAGTCGTGGGTTCGCGCTTTTTCAAAGGGCCTGCGACATGGAGTTTTCTCGATATACTCCGCGTTAGTAACGCCTAAATAAGGCCTAGTTTCCTCATATAAAGAGAGGCACCTCCCTCGGGAAATCTTTCCGAGAGGCACCCCCTCGGCAGATCAAATGTATGATATGCATGTGTTAATATGTATTATTACAATACATCATTTCGAACAATAGGCTATATACTGAAGTTCAATAACTTCAGTATATAGCTGTATAGTAATACAGTTAATTCCGCTTAATTGGGACAGGTTGAAACTAATTCATTTTGGCCCAATTGAGCGGCTGCCCCAATTAAACGAACAAATAATAAATTCTAAAATAAAATATGTAACACATAGGTAGTACATAAATAAGTAGGTAAAAAATAATAATTAGGTACCTATTTTAATGCTTTATAAAACCAAAATACAGAAAATATTTGGGCTATAAATTTCCCAGACTCAGGTCGATAGATAACTGATTCGCATCACGCTAGTGTTGCCAAATACAATATTAGTAGTGACGTACACAGGGGTTGACCATTCGATTCGTTCCTGATCGAACGATTTTTTTTTCTTTCTCCCTTTTTAGTTAGAACATATTCTAATTAAAAAGAGAGAAAGAAAGGGTTTGTCTAAAAGTCACCACGGTCGTCCTTTAAGCACAGTTTCCTTTACTTGGAGATGGACCACTTTGGCAGGAGCGTCCATAGAATCCGCCAGCTCCGGATGCTGGTCTCAACGATCGGATAGTTGTTGTTCGAATCTAGATGTAATTATGCACACAATACCTTCCAAGGAAACTCTAGCTGTCTTCCAACTGAGTCGAGAGACCTTGAAAAATTGACCGAGGATCTTCGTCCCTTCTCTTTTAAAGGGATCGTCTGGTCCAATCCAGAGCAGGATCAGTAGCTCGCATTCAGGTCAGACGAGATCCCGGTGTGATATGTCCCGCTACGGTGACCCCCTCCGAAAAACTGAACTGCCCGAGCAAAAGACAAAATCGCTGCCTGTGACTACACGACATTAGTGTACTGTACGTAGTGTCTACATATTTTCGGAAGATCCCTAAAATATATCAAAACTTGCTAAATTCTTTTTCTGCTGTGTCCCAATTAAGCAATTAAATTATATATTAATTTATTAGTTTGGTTTTCGTTCTTTGAGATTTGGCCCAATGAAGCGGCTGCCCCAATTAACCGGTCGCCCAATTAACCAGAATCGACTGTATTATATAACCAGTTTTAATTAAGATAGATTATCTTAAGATAAAACCTGGTGTAACTTACACAAGCAGAATACTAAGTGAAAGTACTTTTTAGTGTTGAAGAACGGAAGCTAAACACATACGTTGTACAAATTATTAGTATTCTGTTCACATGTGTTTAGAAGGACAAATAACAAGTAAGCGTCGATTTTCTAGTGTTTAAAACACTAATTTTATTGATACCGACTCTGATTCAATGACAGATTATGAAAAGTGAGGGCCCTGAAGATTTTATGGGGCCTTGGCTGCAGGAAAAAGCTGTGTTTACTGTTTAGTGGGGCTGCAGGAAAAAGCTGTGTTTACTGCATTGTTTAGTGGGGTCCCAAAATATTTGCAGAAAAGAGTTCTTTATATCGAAAGATCATATTATTTTATTAAACACAATTTACAAACATTAAATACATATTTTAACAATTTTCTTTTCTGTGATTATTTGTACACTGGACAAAGAGTTACAGAAAACAGCAACAGCGACAAAATTATATCATAAAATTTTCTTACAAATTTGAATGTGCGAGGCCCTTCCGACCCGGCCTCACGCGCGAGACACGTGCCTATGGGCCCCAGTCTCGGTGGGAGAGCTAGAAATTGAAAAGCAATTAAAGCGATTTTATCGTCGCGATTGGATACTATAATGTATAAATAATAGCTATAATCACACGTTATTGGTTTTGCAATGACGTGAAATTATGCAAAGGAGGCTCCAATCTATTGCGCCTGAGGGTCCGGAAAGCCGGATAATCCGGATTATCATAATTTTAAAGATATAGGTATGTTAGATTTCCTGACTAATTCTGCTCTAAAAATGAGAAGAGATCACAATGTGGATTAGTCTCTGTAAACCTTGCAGACTGGTAGACTTATCTCACAGCAGACTGGTTAGCAAACTATTTTTATTTTTACGAACGGACTACAAATGCATTTCGGGTTGACACAGTGTATTTGCAACCCCTCATCAGTGCTAGTTCAAATAAAACTCAAATAAAACTCTCATTATTAATGAGAAGAGATCTTTATAATTTTGTGTCAAGGCATGTGTGGCACACACTGGGCCCAAAATTAGAAAGAAAAAAAGCAATTTTACCATTATAATTGTATATAATAATTTATAAATACTTCTATAACTACGATTGGAGGATATTCGTTTGTGATGTAAAATTAGGTAGAGGGAGGCCCCAATATTCTAGGGCCCCAGCAGGTCGTAATTCCCACCGTGTAGAGTAAATGTATTATTAAACTGTATAGAAATTATTGCAATACTGCAAACACAGTAAAATTTATAACAAAACAGAGTGACTAACAGGTGTGGATTTCTAGTGTTTGGTACAGAAATCGAAACACGTCTTGCAAGTCATTTCACTTGTCCTATATGAACTATAGGCCCACCAGCGGCCAAGTGAATAAAACCACCAAATGATAGTCGGTCACGGGTTCGCGCCTCGCCAATAGGTCGGACACGTGGAGTTTTCCGGGTTTTTTACGTTTATAATATCTAAATACAGGCTAGTTTTCCATAAAAGATCTCCCGGGAGGCATCTTCCCTCTGCTCTTCACGTTTGTAACACCTAAATAGAGGCCAGCTTCTTATAAAAGACCACCCGGGAGGCCCACGTGTCGCATTGTTCTGTATCAATAAAACCAAACACTAAGTTATACATCTAACAGGCCCTTCTTCTCCACCGAGTAGCGATCATTATTTGATGGAGGAGAAGGGCCTGTTACGTATATCGATATACGTAAAACTATGAGGCCCTAAACTATAGCTGAAACTTGTTCAGCTTACGTGCAAATCCGGCCAAGTATGCATGTGTAGATGAGTAATACAGGAACGTGTGGTATCATAATGATATGTAATTTTAATGCATAATCTAAAATATAATAAATTATATATAAACAAATTAATTATTTATTTTAAATAATTCATAAATATTTGCTAATTTTCCTCGTAAGAATATAATTTTCAAAGACGTTAAACGTTATGTTTTTATTATCGATTTATTGATCTAATAAATAAACAATTACGTACAGTACACCTGCACAGGTGTTTATACGTAAGCAGCGTTACGTAAACCCTACGTAGACCGGGACCTTTTAGTGGCCTTACGCTTATGAGGACCTCAAATCACTTGTAAATTATTCATTCCTTTGTTTTTCTTGTATATTTAAATAAAATAAAAACCTTTACTTATCTCCAGGCCTCAATAAAAATAATTTGAAGCCTTCGGGGTTTGATTTAAACTCGACCTTGTAAGTTACAACGTACAAAAGGTCCTTCCCCTTCCACCAAATAACAATACATTTTTATAAGTGAAGCCTAAGCTATGGCCACTGGTGGGCCATAGCTTAAGACAACTTATCGAAATTTCATTGTGCCCCTCACCTTCTGAGAGGCCCTAACATTACGAATAGACTATAAACTAAATTAAAAGTATATTTTATTTGCCTTTTTTACCATTAAAATGACCTTGAAAATTGCTTACGTCATTGTTTTAGTTAATAATAGATTTTATGTTGTAAAGTACAGTACACACAGTAAATACACCAGACGTAAATTATTAATTCAGACTACCGAAATTCGCTTTTTTTAAAGAAATAACCTTAAGAAAAGAACAAAAAATATGTACAGAATTCCGTCCTTGGCGTTATAATTAACGACACTGCAATTCAAATTTCGTACGTATTTAAATTTAAATTTGTTGTTTTGGTGTGTGTGGGGGGCCCATTTGATCACTCGATTTGAAGCTTAATAACTCGCGTGCCTTTTGTCGAAAATTTCTGAAATTTTGCGGGAGGTTCGTGTATTAGAGGTCTCGATGCTCTTAAATTTTGGTGGTTAAAGGTCAAAGGAAAAGAAAGATAGAGAGGATCGTGTGTCGTATCTCGAGTGGCTTCAGAGACTTTGAAACATATTTTACAAGTGATTTGTCCCGTTGCATTTGTCACGTATTATGAAGAATCCTTACTTCTTTTCAACACTGGAGGCCCTCAGTATCTGCCTATCTGATGAAGCGAGGCCCTCAGTAAGGCCTCGCTTGATCAGATGGGCTACAATTTTCAAATTGCAAATCTATTTATACCTCCCTCAATTAATCTACATAAAAATCGAGACATAATATAGAAAGCTTAGGGTCGGAGGCCCCAATTAGCTGTATACGAACTTCCGGACTGAAACGGAAGTCATATGATTTTAATTCAAAATTTTCTCGACTACAGAGTTAGGTAGATAATTGAACTTTAATTAATTCTAAAGAGAAATTTAAAGTGTCACGCGACAACACTCGACGGCCATTAATTATGATTCATATATTTAAATCAAATATCCATTAAAGAAAAATAATTTAGCATTGAAAAATTTTATAATTATCCTTACGTAATAGTGTAGAGTTTTAAAAATCGCGTCGTGCCATGTTTATTTGGCTAATCTGATAAACATGGCGGCGATTTTGCTATGTCCTTAACACGTTTGGCGATAAATAAATTTAATTTCTGTTCTTTCCTCGTAATAAACACATTTATAACACCATTTTTCTTAAACGATTGCTAAATGGAATGTAATTTCCATTTTACATCAGCTGAAGTTAGGGCCTCGTAAAAATAAGAGGCCCTAACTTCAATTCGCTTAATAGTGGCCACTCGCTTAATTAATGGTGGGTAGGTGGCACTCGCTTAATGGTGGGCACTGGCTTAATAGTGGGCACTCGCTTAATGGTGGGCACTCGCTTAATGGTGAGCACTCGCTTAATGGTGAGCACTCGCTTAATGGTGGGCAGGCACTCGCTTAATGGTGAGCACTCGCTTAATGGTGGGCACTCCAAACTCGGTCTACGTTTAATATTCTCTCAAGCGTAACGGTTAACCTGCTTAATAATAACAGCAATAATTATTCGCGTACATTACTCAAAAATTGTACAAAACCAATCAAAATTTTAAAAAAATAATAATAATAATCCGATTTTATGTTTCCCATTCTCTTGAACAATATCGGAAAATCTCAAAAGTTTGTTTACGTAGTAGAAACAATTCAATCGATATCACATAATAGAGAAAGGCATATCGATTAGCGTGACAATGCTTCTATAACAGCAGTCCTCCAAGGTCACATGCGAAGACCCGATACAGCTCGTGCGGTATTGCTGTACCACGATAACACAGGTAACGCCAAGGGGGATCTATAACCAGCGCAACCACCGCACACAATGAATTATTTATCTGTTTGTTTACGTAATAAATTTCTATAAACAAACAAAAAACAGAGCCTAATTTGCATAAACCGGACTCATCGAGAAAAGCGTACCAAATTTACGGTTATTTTTACGTTTAGAAATTTTTCCTTTTAGAAATTATTTTGGAGGAAAGATTTAAAAATATAAAAGAAAATGGCTTCCAGGATAAAAATCCCTTTATAATCAATAATTATATTTATAAAATTATATGAAGTAGACCTTGATAGATTAGACTTTTTATTATTTTGGGGGGAATTTTCTTTAAATAATTAAACAAGTAAACATTCGATTGGAATCTTTTTTTAATTGCGAAAATCAGTTTATTAGTTTTCTAGGTCATACTTAAATGGCAGAGATGTTTTCATCAAGATCGATGGGGGAAGTGAATTAAACACAAGGTCTTACACGTGAAAAGATGCGATAAGTGTTGATAAATTTATAAATTTGAATTTAGAAATGCGTAAAATTATCTTTCGTATCTTAAAATCATACAGGATTTCAAGGACTTTTACCTTTCCTGCTGTTCTATATATAACAGAAAAAAGTATGGCGTGGCTCAAAAATAACTTCCCCCTTCGAGATTTCTACATTTCTGGACACGGTTGGGCCTTATGAAATGCAAAAAATTTGGGTCCGAATAGATTGCTGAGGCCCCGAAGAAAAAGCACTGTACGTCGGGCCCCCTAATTTAAATTCTTCCGGGCCCCGTGAAGTTGTAACGCGCGACTGGATGTTTTAATATGTGTGTGGGGCACGATTTTTGTTTTAGCTCATTTCGAAGCTTCGTAACTGGCGTGCCCTTTTTCGGAAATTTCTGAAATTTTGTGGGGAGGTTTGGGAGATCGATGCTGTTAAATTTTGGTGGTTAAAAATTCGAGGGGATGGGGAGATAGAGGGGAGTTCGCGTACTGTACGTATCTCGAGTGGGGTCGGACTTATTAACGAAGATTTTATTGGTTATTAGCATTTACGATTTTTGTAAAAATCGTCTCTAGCCTGAAAATTAAACGTTTTTGCCGTTTTATGATATTAAAAGTTTTTTAAATGAAACCTTGCAACAGATGGCACTGTGAGCAATTTTAACTTTTTTTTTTTTTTTTTTTTTTCTGGGAAAGTTACTAGACTCCTTGATGGATTTTTTGTTAAGTTTAATTAAGGAAAGTCGTAAATTGAGTTAAGAAAATACAGGTGTTACATTATCAAAGATAAAAGAAAACAGGGCTTTATGAATCAAGAGGAGGAGAAGGGAAAACAGGGTTTTGTAAATTAAGAAGAGGCGAGAAAACAGGGCTTTATGAATCAAGAGGAGGAGGGGGGAAACAGGACTTTATAAACTAAGAAGAGGCGAGAAAACAGGGCTTTATGAATCAAGAGGAGGAGAAGGGAAAACAGGGCTTTATAAATTAAGAAGAGGCGAGAAAACAGGGTTTTATTTATCAAGAGCAGCGCCGGATTCAATAGGTGCGAGGCCCGATTGAATTTTTTTTTTTTTTGCGGGGACCCTCAAACTTTAAATAACAAAATTAATTAACTGTTAATTTACATATTGAAATATGTTGTTTTATTTTTAATAATAGTATACCTAGATATGTATTTTTGTAACATGTACTATTTTTAAATATATAAATTTTGACGTGATGCGGGGCCCCTTCAAACGCGGGGCCCGATTGGCACCAATCGCTCCAATCGCCTAAAATCCGGCCCTGATCAAGAGGAGGAGGAGGAGGGAAAACAGGGCTTTATAAACTAAGAAGAGGCGAGAAAACAGGACTTTATGAATCAAGAGGAGGAGAAGGAAAACAGGGCTTTGTAAATTAAGAAGAGATGAGAAAACAGGGCTTTATGAATCAAGAGGAGGAGAAGGAAAACAGGGCTTTGTAAATTAAGAAGAGATGAGAAAACAGGGCTTTATGAATCAAGAGGAGGAGAAGGAAAAACAGAGTTTTGTAAATTAAGAAGAGCGAGAAAACAGGGCTTTATGAATCAAGAGGAGGGGGAGGAGGGAAAACAGGGCTTTATAAATTAAGAAGAGGCGAGAAAACAGGGCTTTATGAATCAAGAGGAGGAAGAGGGGGGAAACAGGGCTTTATAAACTAAGAAGAGGCGAGAAAACAGGACTTTATGAACCAAGAGGAGGAGGAGGGAAAACGGGGCTTTATAAATTAAGAAGAGGAGAGAAAACAGGGTTTTATAAGTTGATTGAGAGAAGAGAAAACAGGGCTTTATAAGTTGATTGAGAGAAGAGAAAACAGGGCTTTTTATTAATTAATTGAGATTCGAAAATAGCAGATAGCCTAAATCAGCGGTTCCCAACCTTTTTTTGACCATGGACCACTTTGATTTCATTGTTGTTAGCAGGGACCACAAGTTAAGAAAAATAAATGCTTTAACAGTACTATTATAATAAAAACATAACATTTTTAGTAAAAATTAAATTCAGTTTGTATCAATGTGAAAATAATAATTTAAAATGAATAAAAGTTTTAAATTTTTCGCGGACCATATTTTAGCTCTTGCGGACCACTGGTGGTCCGTGGACCATTGGTTGGGAACCGCTGGCCTAAATCATAAATGGGGTCGGGCCAGATTTTACAAAATTATCAAAATGCAACGGAAGATGCTCGGGAATAAAGGATAAAACAAGACTTTGTATATTCAGATGTATCAATCCTCCTAACATACGCACCTCCCTGAAAAATTTCGGAAATTTTCGACAAAGGACACAGAAGTTATTAAGCTTTGAAGTGTCCCCTACACACACGAACTGTACACACATACACACTAACATCCGTATTCTTCTGTTACGTATAACAGCAGGGAATGTAAAAATATGCCTGATATCTGATGATGCTATTTTATTCGGTCAACAATTAGTTAAATCAGAAATGGGCAACCTTTTTCTACGTAAGGGCCGCATTTCAAAACTTTTGAACTGACGCGGGCCGCACACAAAAGAAAAAAGGGGGAACTGTCGGTAAATCACAATTCTTTATTCATATATAATTATAAATTAGCATATGTATACTTAATATAGCTTCTGGCACCGATTTAAACGTAATATATCGGAAATATTTGGTTACATATTAGTCACCGCTAGTTTTAAATTAGTTTCGATGTGTCTGTTAGCCGGTTTCTTGTTTTAATTTTTACTAAATTCATTGCGAAAAAACTTTTGACAAATATAAGTTGTAGAAAATAATGTTTGAATTTTTGTTGAATATATCATTAAGCTGGGAAATTGATATATTTATTCATATTTTATGCCACGCGAGACGCAAAAAATATTATTGCGGGCCGCATGCGGCCCGAGGGCCGCGGGTTGCTCATCCCTGAGTTAAATGATGATGATTATATAATTACTTATTGTGACATCGTCACCATTCCGGGCTGCAATTCTTAACAACATTTTTAATTTCTTAAAAGTTACGTGACTTCCGGTCCGGAAGTTCGTGTAAGTTAATGGAGAATGGCCCATAAGCATTCCGTACCCGGTATCGATTTTCGTCTATTTAACTCTGTTCTCGAGGTTCGGGAAGAACTGACGGCAACATGAGATAATGGCCGCTGTTTGAAAGTTTTTTTTACAATGGTTAACTAACACTATCTGTATAAAACATTATTTACATTTTTAATTGTTTTACTGATTTTACAGTAAAACCTGTGTAAGCCGGAATCGCATGGTGCCGAATATTTTTTCCAGTTTGGCTGTTTTCCGTTTCATCCAGGTTCCGTTTGGGACAGGTTTTTACTGTATTTATATTATTTTCTATACAATATTTATAAAAAGGGGTTTCGTTTTATTCAGGTTCCGTTTCCGACAAGTTTTTCTTAACATAGAAAATCGTTCCGTTCCGAAGAACTTTTCTCGTTTAGGCAGGTTTCCGTGTTATTCAGGTTAACTGTAGTTATATTATTATTTTCTATAGAACATTTATGAATTCCGTGTAGCTGTAACACATCCCACTTGCGACAACTGTTTCCATTTCCATTTACCTATAAATTATCCTCAACCTACTTTTATATTATTTTTCCTATTTTACATTAAAATAATATAATATAATAAGGATATTTTATATTATACACACGAAAATTTTCTTTATTATATATTATATATATTTGTTCAACTTACAACTCTGCATACCTCCGAGTTACGTAATAAACTATAGATTTTTATTTTGAAACTATCTGATGTGGAATTTCACCAGGAAAATATGACAAATAATGTATTATTAATATAATCTTGCGAAATTTAACATATTTTATTTTATATTTATATATATTTTAATTGACAAAACCAAAAATGTATTAGAGTCGTAAAATAAAGGTTTATGGCTTAATCTAAGATAGCGACTTTCGTCTAATTAATTCAAATTTTTGATAAGTTTAAGATGTTTGAGACCTAATTACTGGTTAGGTTAGCGTCCAGTAGCGTAACCAGTACTTAATTATTATAGATAAGGACCTCCAGGCCCTTTATCTATAATAATTAAGCACAGACATGGCAATGCACTTATACACGCGCCATATATGCTAAGACTGTTCATCCACAATGCGAGTAATTACAAGTACAGGGGTGAATGTAGGTTTGCACGTTCTAATTAGAGACCCCCTGTTAATATCGCTTATGGTTATCGCATGCGACTCCTATACGTCGCTATGCAATAACTACGATTCGTATACGTCGCGATAGTTAGTAAATCGCGTCGCGTAACTCAACGCCACGTGTGCTAGTCCTTGAGGTGTTCTATTGTAAACTTAAACTTATCACATTAAATACATTTAAAAATCTCTGCTTATTTTAAATATTTTCAAGCCATTTAGCAGCGTCAATTCCTTAAATTTTTTTCTATATTTCTTAATATTTATTTTACAAAAATCCAGCGACGACTTACGTAACTTTCCCGATAAGAGTTAAAATTGTGTGTGGTGTCATCTTTTATGAGATTTTATTAAAATATGTTTATGTTATTGATTATTATAAATCGGAAAAAAGCTTAATTTGGAGGGTAGAAATGCTAATAACCAGTAAAATCTTCATTAAGTCCGACTCCACTTGAGATACGACACGCGATCCTCCCTCTATCTTCCTACTTCCTCGACCATTACACAGTGGCGTAGCGAGGGGGTGCAAGGGGGTCTATCATGCACCGGGCGCCACTCGCAGAGGGGCGAGGGGCGTTCAAATAATCTCTAAGACAAACTATATGTGTTTCTGGAGGGTGAAGGAGACGCCAATAAAGTGTCCTGCCCCGGGCGCCAGTTATGTTCCCTACGCCACTGCCATTACACAACAAAATTTAACAGCATCAAAGCCCCTAATACACAAACCTCTCTACCAAATTTCAGATATTTTCGACAAAAGGCATGGGAGTTATTAAGCTTCAAAGTGGATGAACCCCTATTCACATACCTTAACATCCAGTGCGCGTTACATCTTCATGGGACCCGGGCAAATTTAAATTGTACGTGGCAGGCTTTGTACTGTACTGTACATAGGGCTCCCTAGCTCCACGTATAATGTTGGCTTCTGACATTTTTCTTTGGGGGAATTTTTTGGGGAAAAATATCTTATGAACCATTGCTTTGGAGTCCTCCATTGATGGGTGCCCCAGGCAATCGGCCTTTTTGGCCATAGATAACGCGCCACTGTTAACATCATACATATTTTCCTCTGTTACGTGTAACAATATAAAAAGTAATAAATAATATATATATTTTTTTCACATTTCAAGTATATTTCTGATTTCAGTTCTGTGTATTCTCGGGGTGCAGAACTGAAATCTAATGGCTTTTTTTCGGTGACAAATTTGGATTTATTAAATGACATTATTTTAAAATTATTCGTTAATAAATATTTATAATACTTTAAATACAACATTTACTTTTAAATATTTATTATCTACAGTTCAAAATGTTATATTTATGTCGTATAATTTGATGGATGATAAAAGTAATTGCTTCACTACTCCCAGACACTTTTACGTAATACCTCTTTACATTTACACGCTGTATTCTTCTAGCACCATCTGGTTAATGTATTTAACACTAGAATATTTTTAAAAATGAATATTCCAATCGATTTATATTCATTTTAATGTTTAATTTTAACGAAATAATCACAGTTTTACAGTCTCTTCTCGTGTTGAATATCAAAAAAGTGCCTTTTAGTCGCACGAAAAAGCTTGTAAATTGTATATAATACAGGTAAACACAATAGGACTATAAAATATAAAGCCTAAATAAAGTGACGCGTTATAGCTTCATGGGGCCCAGGCAAATTTGAATTAGGGGGCCCCACGTACAATGTTGACTTCAAGCAGTTCTCTTCGAGAGAAATATTTTCTTATAAAAGATCGGTTTGGGGCCCCTGTTGTTGGTGCCCCAGGCAATTTCCCTCTTTGCTCATAGGTTAACGCGTCACCTGACTAAATACCATTGTTTATTCATGTGTGTTTGGGTTCTTAAATATAAAAATTTAAACTAAATACACGAAATATAGTATTGTAAATTACGATACTGCTCACACGTGATAACATATTTTAACTGTTTAGAAATATCTTAATCAAGTATGATTGTGGCCTCAAGGCCGTTTTCGCACGTGCTCCAGACAAAGATCTACCAGTGTTTATGTAGAAAAACTTGATGCACATCTGTTTTAATTTATTTTATTGATTTCATTCACACCGTTTTTATGACTTTCGTTGAGGGATGATGCCCACTTTTGCATCATTGGCTTGAACCCCATCTCGCTTCTTTCAGCCTTTACCGTATTCGGCATGAGATAAATTACTTCACATCTCCCCGATAATCTTTATAAGTGCTAAGTAAGGTTATAAAAAGATATTTTTAACTTTTTATCTGTATTTTTATGGCTTTTACTTTCCTGGTTCTGTTACATAATACAGAGGAAAAGTATGGCAATCGGTCAAAAATGACCCCCTCTTAGATTTTTACATTTTTGCACTCGGAAGCCCTCGAAACGTCAAGAAATGCAAAAGATTGAGGGGTTCTGTATGGATGTTACTGTATGTGTGTGTAGTACGTGTGTGTCAGGGGAGGCACCCTGTTTGAAGCTTGATAACTCCTGTGCTTTTTGTCGAAAATTTCTGAAATTTTGCAGGAAGGTTTGCGTAATGTGGGGATTCATGCCATTAAATTTTGGTGGTTAAAGGTCGAAGAAGCGGGAAGATAAAGGGGGTCGTGTCATATCTCGAGTATGGTGTGATTTAATGACGATTTTACTCGTTATTAGCATTTACAATTTTTTTGTAAAACCTATCCTTACCCTCTCAAAATTAATTTTTTTTGCCATTTTATAATAATTAAAGATATAAAGTTTTTAAAATAAAATATCGTAACAGATGGCGCTACCGAACGTCGCCAGGAATGTTAAGCAACTCGTTGTTGGGTTTTCGTAGAGGGGTAGTTCGAGTAGCGTAACTAGAACCGATACTGAAAGGGGCCCGAGTTAGAACGTGCGAGCGTGCATTCGCCTCCGTACCATTGTGGATGCGTGCTACTAGCCCTGACAATGAAAAATCTTGCAAACTTTGTCCCTAAACTTATTTGATGGGGCCAAGGGCCACCGCATATTGGGGCACGTGCTCCCTCTTTTCGTCTGTGTTACCCTTCTTCTAATCCCCAAGGGAGTCCCAAATTCCATTATCAACAAACAACAGAAAATTCATGACTTCTAGCCTATTCTGTAAATCAGTGGCGTGCCGTCATTGGAAGCGGTGGAAGCGCCGCATCCACCTTCCAATGACCTTCCCTTGTATTTTCTAAAATATAAATTTTCATATTTTAACGTACTTTGAATTAATTAAAATTAATATTTTATTATAACTGCATTATGTATCTTATTAAAAAATTTTATACTATATGTGAAAAAAACGATAAGATTGCTATTGTATATTCGAATGTCAGTGGCGGAATGGAAGCGCTTCCAAGACAGCTTTCAAGGCGAGGATAACTGAATGGTGTAAAGCGGCCAGAGGGCATTGGCGCATGCGCTTTACAGAGCACCAACCTCAGCCGGTTTAGCTGGTGGAAACTACACACGTGTAACGCTTCCAACGATTCTATCCCTTAGCCACTTGGTAGGGAGCTATCTGACTAAGTGAATTGTTTAAGATTTAAAAAATAAAGAGTATTCAATGTTATTTTTATGTACATTTTGTACATTTGTACATTATGCACGTTTTATTGCAAAGTTATATTTAATTACAGTATAAGTAAAAGAAAATTATAATTATATTGACAGATTTTCAGACAAAATCTTTAGAATTTTTATCACTTTTAGATGTTTTTCATAATATTAAAATTATTAACAATTTTTCCGAGCGTATTTTAATTCTTTAAATTAAGTAAATTTTATGGGAAATTTTTTGATTTATCTAAATTACGTAGCGAATCGCAGTATTTATATTCGTGTCCGGACTATATCGACAAGTAACTCTTAAACATAAAACATATAATTAATGTCGATCCGAACAAAGACGTACTAAAAGAATTATATAATTTAATATCATTAATATTTACGGTACCATTTACCGGTGGGTCTGCTGAGCGCAGTTTTTCGACCACGAAGCAAATTCATACATTGGCCAGGAACACTCGGTCAGAGGGAAAAATTGTCGTCGCTAGCGTCGCTTTCGATAGAAAGAGAGCTTTCAAATGCGTTGATGGAGTCGACGACCAGCGACTTTTATGATAAAGTAATTAACGACTTTGCGGAAAAAATCGCCGAATAAAGTTAGTTTATAAAAAATTTTAAAAAGTTTTTCTATCATTGTTTGTATCGTATCAATTTGTATTATGTAGGCCTATGTATTATTTGTATTTTACAACTAAAATACATAAATTGTTTATTTTTGTCATTTCCAGTATTTGTTTAAAACTTTTATGGAAATGTCATGTACCGAACAGGTCTGACCCGTCACGAAAGACGCGGAAAAAACGGTTAATTTAGAGAAAAATTTATTAGTTTAAAAAAACATAAGTAAAAGTCGCTTGTAGTCGGACACCCATTGTTTATATCAAACTGCCAGGCAGAAACCATAAATCGCGGAAGGAATCGTTCTATGATCGCGGAAGATCGAATTTATCTTCGATTTTGACTTTTCTCACTCTCCAGGTAAGAGTCTCGTTACGTTTAGTAACGATGGATCCACCACTAGGGAAGCGTGATTGAGGGAGAACGACCAATCAAAATGGATGAAAGAAAGAACGGAGATTGATATAATCTCCGACAATCGAGGACACCTGGCACTCGGTTAACGTTCCGAATAACCAAAACCCGTGTGTCAACGCGCAAAAAAAAAAAAAAAAAAAATTTCTCGTCTATTGTGCCAACCTGTAACCTGTGCCACTTCGGACTTAGACCGTGTCCCCGACTCCAACGGACAAAGTCTCCCCGTGCCTTACGGACTCGTCAACGCCACTGTCCCGGAGCCACCTTCGATCGACCATCAAAGAACCACATCGACGTCAGGACGTCCGAACGGCTGACTGTCCTAAAGCAAACTATTTTGTACATAGTGTATGTTTATTTTATGTTAAAATAAACGGTTTTTGTCAGATACTTGTCATCTTTGTCTCTACAGCCACCACCTATGTACGAATGGACCCTAGATTATTACTGACGCGCAATTAACTGATTGCCCCTGGAAGTCGGCTTCTTACAGAAACACAGCTTCCCTATCATCAAATGTCACGGCACGCCACTGCTGTAAATATAAAACGATAATTGTCTATTGTCCACCTCAGCTTCATCGCATGTTGACCAAAACTTGACCTTGAAAACAGGGAATGTTCCTTACTTTCTAGACCAAGTTAGTCCCAATTTCAACCGCTGCCATATTGTGAGAGCGCTGGTTGATCCGACGTTTATTCCTAGTTTGAAGCTTGCATAATGTATGGTGCCTTTTTTTATAGTCTGCGAGAGCTACCGAGTAGCCAGGGCCCCTCCCTGTTTACGCTACCGAGTAAGGCCCACTTCCTGTAACAGAGCCGAGCTTGGCATTGTTTATCTCTCTCGCCTTACTACACAGGAAATAATTGGTATCTTCTGATAAACTTCGAATGGTTTTAAATCAATGGTTTTTAAAATCAATTTTTGATCTTTATACAAGAAATTGAAGGTTACGAACAGTGGCAGGGCATGACCTAAATTTGATGTGGGCAAAGTACATCTCGCGAGGCCCTCTGGTGGTGCAAGAAGACGGATTTTATAAAATAAAAAGCAGTTGAAACTGTCAGATTTTAATTCATAAACTATATTCTTTGACTAACATTAAAGAAAATTAAAAAAAAAAGAAAAATTAAAGAAACAGAAATTTCCTGCTTTTAGCCTTACTAAACTCTAATAATTGTTTGGTAATTGAGCTTAGATGCCATATATCAGGGGTGGGCAAGCAAGAGTTCAGTGGGAGCCGAAATGTAGGCTTTGCAAAATGCATGAGAACCGCAGTTCTGTACTGTCGTGGCGGATAGTATGGTAAGGCGCGCGATTTTATTATATAATATAAATATAATATAAAAGAAATATTGAATTTTTTTAATAAACATATTTTCATAAAATTATAAAAATAAAATTGTAAAAATAATAATAAAAAACAGAAATTAACACTTTCAACAAGAGCCGCATGTACTGTACCTCAAAAAGAGACGCATTTGCCCATGTCTGCCATATAGGCCTATGCTTCAATAGATAAAACTGCCAAAGCTGAAAGTCTTTCCTGTCCATAGGCGCAGCTAGAGGGGGACGGTGGGGGCGGCCCGCCCCGGGTGACACCCAGTAGGCCTGTACCTAAAAAAAAATAAAAAGTCAACGGCTCGCCTCCCATGACAGTTTCTTCGCTATGAGGAGACGCCACGAGAGCTCGCACAAGCTGAAAATCTTACTGATTTATTCTATAAATCTAAACTCATACGTCGCGACATCGCATATTCAATATAGCGTTCAAGTTGCTCGAGTGCGAAGATATTACAATTCAACATTGTTTTATAAAAGAGTTAAAAAGGGTGACACCAAGATATCCGCACCGGGTGTCACCCATGCTAGCTACGCCACTGTTCCTGACCCATCGTATTTCTTAAGTAATTTTTTATTGGTTTTAATTTTGAAAAGCTCCTTTCAGCGTAGGCAGTACTTACCGGTATTGTTAACAAAATTCGAACTACAATGTAAATATTTAAGTAAATTTCTTTCAAGTTATTAACTGTTATGTATTGGAGAAGCTGTTTCACATCTTTAATGAAGTTGGGTAAATTTGGGATCATTGTTTGTAATTCCTCATATAATTTGCAAGGTTGGAAGTCACTGCTCTCACCTACTCGCAAGGCTGAGTGTAAATTTTGACAGTTTTTTAATATTTGCTCTTTTGGAATATTTTTTTTAACTTGCTTAGATCATAGAGTAAACCAAATTTTCAAAATGTTGATTTAAAGACATAAATCTCGAATCCATATTGTTTACTATAGAATCAATCATGGTGTTAAAAAAATCTGTTTCATACCGGCTTTTGGGAGACTGTATAGAGTTGATCGCTGCCTTCATAATCGAACATCCTTTTCTTTTTGGTTATCCTTTCATTTTTAAAGTCTCATAACTGCAATTCTTAGTAAATTGACGAGCATCGGACAAGGATTTTTCGAATCCAGCGTTAAAGTAACGTAAACAAAGAATGGGAAATCACCAGCTCTGGCTGGCGGGGATAGCAATGTAACGCCAGCAAATGTTGCTAGACTAAATAAAAACAAATTTGGTATGTCAATATATTTATCGTTTTATGACGAGTAAAATTTTTTCTTTGCGTTCACGGTTTTTAAGTAATGCATAAACCTTCGAGGCGTGAGGCCCCTCGGACGACGAGGCCGTAGGCAATGGCCCACGTCGCCCACCCCTTACGCCGCCTCTTTTTACGAAACATATTCTTGAACATTTTTCATTAAATAATTGCCCAAGTGCGTGTTTAAAGAAGTTTGTCAGGTCATTTTTCAGTGTTATAAATCTTCCTTTATGTGTAATAATATTGACAGGGAAAAGTTTCCTTACATCAATACCACTAAAAATTAGTTAAAGTCACCAGAATACTGTGGTAATCCAGCTTACAGAAGGAGTGGATCCAAATATGGAGGTTCCTCAATATTATGGTTACGTGATCTTCGTTGTTTTGGCTTCGTTTCTAGTAAATCTTTGGCTTGCTGAAAGAGTTTCAATTGCTCGATTTAGATATAACATTCAGGTAGACTCATTAATTCTTATGAATTATTTATATGTATTATTTTACATATTTTACATAATGTAATTTTGTAGAATGCTCATTTTATATTTTTTATTACGATTTTTTCTATGATACAATCTATAAATTAAATACATTAGAGAGCAAACAGGTTTCTTGAATTACGATTCATAAATACAGCAACCATCAACAAATATCTTAATATATGTTTATGGATGACATTTGAGGATATATAGAATCGAGTATTAAGGCGTTGAAGAGCGTTAAAGATGTATAAAATGAGGTGTTTGAAGATCTGAAAGATATTTAGAAATATGAAAATATACTTATGTTCATAAAATAAGCATAATCGCTCAATTCATGGATAGAAGCCCAAGTACAATCCACAGTATGGTTCTCATCGGATTAGAATCTGGAGAAAGTGAGAGGGATCCAATCCCGAGAACATCGTGGAAAAAGAATTTGGAGGTGGAAGTACCATGGTATGGGGATGTCATTATGCTTAATGGTCTCACCGAGCTTCGTGCTTTTACAAGGTGTGCCGTTATTGAAAGAAGGTAGAGAGGAGGTTTTTGAAACCCCACATGAGTGTTGTGGGTGCGGATCTCATTTTCATTCTTATCTAATCTCATACTTTTCGTTTTCTTTGACGATTGCAGCCATATAGGGCTGCATTTAGTGACGGATTATCACACGGGCTCAAGAAGCGCACGCTTGGAACCTCCGTTTGACAGGGCTTCCGAAAGTTAGCAGCTTCAAAAAGACAGGCGAACCTCAGGCAAAGCTACTATCTTCATCTAGACATTTAGAGATTTATTATTAAGGAAACGATTGACCGATCAGTATTTTTTTTAATTAAGTAATAAATTTATTTGATGGCATTACTTGGTATTTAGAACGAAGGGCCTGAAAGCTAGGTTGCACTGGAGGCCCTCCGAGTGCTTGATCAGCCACTGGCTTTGTTAAGGTGGCTGACTACGCTACGAGGGACTTAAGATCGAATATGGACGGGTCGAAAAAACCCTAAGAATATTTGGGGTGTGGTCCGTCCGATTATATCGGGTCGCACTCTCGCACCTCCCGGTCGCTCAATAAGGACCTGGCCGAACCAATAACAAGTTGGCTAAAAAAAGCCCTCTTAATGCCCATAACGCGGAAAGATCTCTCTCCTCTTGGTATCTTGTCCATGTATTGCTTTGCATTATACCATCACGAGTGCACTCATCAATGACTTTTTTGACGGTAAATATATTCTTCGTATGAAACATCAAGATCTGATCCGAATCTCAGAGCGTGCATGGGAGGCTTTAAGGAGACGAGTCTCCATCAAGAACACTCCAAGAAACTTTAAGAGTGAACTTTGCTCTTGAAGCTCCTTTAGTTTTCAATTACTTCGCTGCATAAAGCATACAACAGTGCAATGGCGCGTTAGAGCTTCATAAGGCCCAGGCAAATTCGAATTAGAGGGCCCACTTAGTGCTGACTTCAGGCATTTTTCTTCGGGGAAATATTTTCTTATAAAATATTGATTTGGGCCCCAGACAATTGTCCTTTTTGTCCATAGGATAACATTAAAGAATATAAAGGAAAAAAAATAACATTTCATTCTTATTTATTTTACAGTATCCTGCGATGTACAGCGAAACAAATAATGTATTTAACTGTATGCAACGATCTCACTTAAATTTGTAAGTTATATTTTATTATAATTTCCATAATAACGCAACGTATGGTGATGAAATATATTTGCAGTGTGGAAAATTATCCTTCCTTCCTATCCCTACTCCTATTGGCCGGATTATCGGATCCCGTAAGTAATTTATAATTTAAATATAATTTATTATCATAAAGGTATTTAAAAATATGAATTTATATAAACTTATATAATTAGATTGCAAGTGCAAAGTATGGAGCAATATGGCTTTCAGGAAGAGTGGTTTATGCAATAGGTTATTCAACTGGAGGTAAGTTTCTAGTAAAGGAGAAGGCATTTTTAGAAGTATAATATGGAACGTTTGGCTAATTATAATATGGATTTTATTATTAAATTTTTCTTAGAACCGTGGAAGAGACTTTTTGGCTCCTTTCAATATTTAGGACTGGCAGGTCTGATATATCACACTTACTTAATTGGCAACGAACTTCTGTAAAGGAGGAATTTCTACTCGCTTGTACTTAATTTTTTAGATTTTTTTACGTATAAATTTTAATACGATTATCAAAATATTGTATGTATATTGTGAATTAATTAAGCTGACCCCATTTTCTTATCTTCCAATCAAGTTTTAAGTAGGTTAAGTTGGTCATATCTGTTATATATCGATGCCTCAAAGTTTTATATCATGGTTATAACAAGGTAAAACTCGTATATCGTTAGTATCGAACGTGGCTCACTCGTTAAATTCAAGATTTAATCGAATAAAAACCGGTTATTAACCTAATAAATTTGAAGGTAATTAAAGAAAATGTTCAAAAGCTCAGAAATATCTTATGTCTTTTTTTTAAAAATAAATTAAGTAAATATTTTAAAATATTTAATAAAAATAAAAATTGATAAAATGGAAGGAATTAAGTGCAAGAAAATTAAAGACTAAAGGAAAAATGATAGAAGAAATCATAGGAATTAAGTGTAAAAATTAAGAACTAAATGAAAGGAATTAATAGAAAAAAATCAAGTAATTGAAGGAATTAATAGAAAAATCAAGAAACTTGAAGGAATTGGATGCAAAAACTTAAGGACTAAAATGGAAGGATTTAAATGAAAAATTAAAGGAATTGCACTAAGGAGTAAATGGAGGGAATTAAAGGAAAAAATCAAGAAAAATCGAAAGAATTAAACGGGGAAAATAAAAAAAAGAAAGGAATTGAAGGAATCAGACGTAAAAATTAAGAACTACTTAAAATTAATTATAGGGTTAAACAAAAAAATTAACAGAAGTTAAAGGAATTATATACGAAAATAAAAATTAAAAAATGGAGAAACTAAATGCAAACATTAACAAAATCAAGCAATTAAATGAAAAACTCGAAGAACAAATTGAAGAAATTACATTGAAAGATTGCAGAATAAATCAAAGAACAAGTGGGAGAAATTAAATAAGAAAAATCAGTTAAATTTATAATATAAAAAATAAAATTAGCTTAGAACGAATATATAATCGAGGACATTGGAAATTCTCTTCTGTTTTTTTCCCTATACTTTATCAATTCTTATCGGAAGTTGTATATTAAAATATTTAAAAAATTCCAAAAAATTACGAAATTTCCAATTTTTCCCGATAATTTCCATTTTCAGCTTCCTGTTATCGTAATTTTCGAATAAATTATTTTTAAAATTAACTTTTCCTTTAAATCTTATATACAAAATGAAAGTTTCCTCCTTAGCTTTTGGCACTTAAGGACATTTTTGCTTGTAAAAGACTGAGTTTTATAATAAAAAAAAGCTGTTTTTTTTCAAAATATGTAATTTTTTGCATTAATTTATGCAATAAACTAGTAAAATGTCAATAAAAAACCATTATTTTATTCACATTTTACTACTAAAATGTGAGATTTTTTTAAGTTTCAGCTTATTTATTAATAAAAATTGTTTTTCACTTTAAAAATTTTTTATTTTATTGTGTTTTTTTTTAAATATATTTACCCACTTAAACACTAATAAAAGTGCCCTTTACTTTTGGCTTAATTTTTCACACTAAACTATGAATAAATCCATCCATGCCCACACTTTATTACTCTACAAGTGGAATATATAATTATAATAAAACTTTATAAATTATATTTTTGAATTTTCGTTTTAAGTTTAAATAAATTATCTATAAATATAAAAAAATTTAATTAAAATAAAAATTTATATACATATGAACTTTTAAATATTAAATTACTCATGCTGCCATCTATCGACACGAATATCGTAAAAACGGGCATGGCCATTTTTAAAAATCCTCTATCGACCACGTGATCGTGCTAGGGGAGTGCTACTTAATCTTAACGACTGATCTATTTTCCTGGTAAGTAACGTTCTAAAATTAAACGAATTTTTAAACATTTTAAACTTCCTCAAACGTATAATTAGTTAAAAGTTTAAATCAATAAGAAATCGCATCCATTTCCTTCGTTTTGAAATTGATTAATAATGAGTGCAGCATTTCCTGCTTCTTTATTTCAAAAAGTGCACTAGATTTATTTAATTTTAACGCGAAAATTCAACTTAAAACCTCTAAAAATTCATTTTTTTACTATCAAAATCTTCAGAAAAGACGAGGAAAATAATTAACATAAACGATGTAACAAGTCTGACCTTCTGATCTCAATTTTTCGTGGATATTTTTCACAATAATCGTTATACAATATTAAAATGCATGTACTGTACATGTACATGTGCTGTAAATATTGAGTAATGCTTCCTTTATCCTAGATTTTTATGCACTTAGGCAGCTAAATTGTTAAATAAAAATCCTAGTTGTTATTGGAAAAAGATAGTCACAGATTTTTTTATCATTTTGTTAAAATTGCAGCCTTGAACGAGGCAGCTGGGACCTTATCGGAGCTGTAGACCGTGCCTGTAGGAGTAAAATAAAGTCTACGGAACTGACGGTCTATGTGTTACGTTTCGTGAGATAAAGCCGTCTGAAATCGGCCTGTCTGGAACTATTTCTCAAAATGGTGATCCACCAGTGGCCGAGTGCAGGGCCGTGCCGTGATACGGAAAGGCGAGCTGCGCCATAAGGGAGCGGCATAAGCAACATTTAAGGGGCGGCATTTCGAAGACTTGCATCGTACTGAGAAAATCTACTGTCCGGCCCTGGCAAAGTGGATGCCGATAGTCAGTTGTAGGTTTGCATCTCACTAATGGACAGACTGTGTGGTGTTTTTTAGGTTTTCTTCACATTCATAACACCTAAGTAGGGCCATATTTCCCATTGAAAGTCCCTCAGGAAGCATCTTCCCTTGGCTGATCACCCATGTCATGTTGGTGTAAACAGCGAATCCATTCTCAAAACATTTCCAAAATTAAACTATTTTCCACTTTACTAGAGATGGATAAAGCTTGAGAAACACCATAACACTGACTACTTCCAGGGTATACTATAAACACTATATACTATACTGTATATAATATATGCTATATACTAATGTATGTACTACACTGCTATATCTTGCACAGGGTCACATACAGACCGTCAGTTCCTTTGACTTTTCTTACTCTTATGGGCATGGTCTGCAGCTCTGATAAGGTCCCAACTGACTCATTTGGAGCTGCAATTTTACCATTATTTTCAACTTTTAAGACAGTTTTATAAGTTTTATAGCTTATTATATTTAGATATAATAAGCTATAAAACATAGTATTTGTTTTTACCAGTATTCAGTTATGTTGTTTAGAAATTTATAAAAAATTTAATAATTTTTTTGAAAGAATAGCCAATTGACTCAACAGGAAAAAATTACTTGATAATTATCTCTGCAACCTGTTTATTGAATAATGCAACAGGTGCATTTCTATGCTGCTTGTTTAGTTAAATTGGGAGCCTGCATTCAATTTATTGCGAGTATAGTGAACTGTAAACATAAAATTAAACATAATTAGCATGTAAAAGGATTAAATTTTTAATTTTAAGATAGTAAATTAGTAAGAGGATGTTTGTATATTACATCATCAATAACCTAGGGGAGGAGGCTAAACATTGATGATGCTTGATGACAGGGAAGAAGGGAGAGGTAAGAAATGACCCATTTTTTGGTGTAATGCCTGGATAGTCCCTAACATAGATTTTTAATTAATTAAGATACAGAGAATAAACCTGTGTATATTAAAATGATAAGGTATACTATCAATATTTACCAAAGTTCAGTTAAAAGGTTTTGATTATTTAGGAATAGAACAGCAATGACCTTGACCTTAAATTGATCTTTATCATTTTCAATTTTTCAATGTTACAACATTAAAAAATCGAAAATGATAAAGGTCATTTATTTATTTTTTTGAAGATGAATACAAAAGTGTAGAATGTATTGAGTAAATTAAAAATCTTTAGTGTTTGTTTTTACCAGTAACATCAGTTTTAAAGCTTACTTTATATTTGCAGTAAGTTATTAAACAGCTATGTATTATGTTTTCCTCTCTTATCATTTCTCCCATCATGCAAATAATGTAAATGATTGGCATATGCAAGGAATGCTTATGATGCTTAGCAACCCATTGCTACCAAAGCAATCGTTTTCGTTAAAATAAAATAAATATAGTAATACACTTAATTGTATAAATAAATATATAAAAACAACGTTTAACAAGAATTACTCTGTTTCCGTTTATATTTCCTTTTTATATTTTTTACTTAAATAGTAATACACGTTGATTAGATAACTAACGTAACTTTAAGATAACTGAGTAGCATTATCCATAAATGACAAACAGTACACACCTTGGTATTCCCAAATTGGCCTTGAACAGCATCCATATTTTCAAAATCCTGAATATGCCACTTGTAAATGAGATTTTTGTCTACTTTTCCTTGATATTTGTTTCTGGAAACAACATTCTCCACCATTTTGAACAGTTTAAAGTGTTAATCTTGCTTGACATTTGCCAGGGTTGTAGAGTGTCAGTCTGCTCTGGAAACAGAGACATTAAATCTGAGTGTCCACAGGATGAAAACAGTGAAAAAAAATCTAATAAATATACCTTTTATATACATTTACAACCGTAATCACAAAAAACCTTTCACACGTTGTTTCTAGCAAACAAATTAGTGAGCACAAACGTTTTCGGCCGTTTTAAAAGGCCTTCTTCAGGTGCACTGAGGACAGATGGAAAGTCGGATTTGCTATCTGACTTTCCATCCGTCCTCAGTGCACCTGAAGAAGGCCTTTTAAAACGGCCGAAAACGTTTGTGCTCACTAATTTGTTTGCTAGAAACAACGTGTGAAAGATTTTTTGTGATTACGATTTTAAATTAGTTCTAGCTTTGTGTGCAGACATTTACAACTGTTAATAAATATATTTTTATTAATAGCTGTAATTCTACATTAACTTGGTAACTTTTCCTCAATTGAAATACAATAAATATAATGTTTAATGTTATTTTATATACAGTTTGTCTTTGTAATAATAGTTGTTTATAAATCAAGAATAGAATATTACAAAACATATATTGATTTACAGTATATGCATATATATTTTATTAAGGTAATGTTTTCAAAGCATAATGTTTTATTAGTCTGGCTTTGACTGAATCTACAGTGACATTAGGTGATAGGAGACAGCATCTGCATTGGCGTAGCCAGGGTTTTGTTATGGGGGGTCTAGTAGAGGCTGTAATTTTCTGGGGAGGGGCACCAGGTTAACTGAGGAGAGTCACGCTGTAATTTTCTGGGGAGGGGCACTAGGTTAACTGGGGAGGCCATGCCCACCCATGACCCTTCCTGGCTACGCCCATGGGCATCTGACATATCCAAGTCAAATCAAAATTTTCTTTTGGAGATGAATCCAAATCTAGACTAGATTAGGTTGATGAGATAAAGTAATGCAACATGTGCACAATCTGTCAAGGGAATGCCTTCTGGGAGGACTTTCTATGTGTCCCTATTTAAATGTTAGAAACATGAAGTAAACCTGGAACATCACATAGCAATTCTGTTGGTAAGGCACAAACCAGGACCAACTAGTGATTTCATCTACTTTACTATTATTCCATCCAGCAATTAGCTGTTTTCACAATAGATAGCTCATCAGTGGCGAAATAGATAAAACCACTAAACACTGGTAATTCGTTGCAGATTCGAACCTTATCAATGGGCTGGTCACATGGAGCTCTAAACATGGCTAGATGGTTGAGCAGTTAGAATTCAATCCTGGGTCCACCACTCTGGAGGACCCAGGATTGAATTTGGATGGGTTGAAAAACTCCAGGAATTTTTAAGAGGTAGCCCATCCAGATATGTTGAGTTCCTTTCCCACCACCAGTCACTCCATTCTGGGCCTGCCAAAACCCATAATAGGCTTGCTAAAAAGCCCTCTTAGCACCCATAGGGTGGTAAGAGTTTAAAAAACAGATGAGACTTGACTTTCAATAAATTGACACTGTAATAATATGACTTAAAATTGTGGAAATGTATATACAGTAGAGCATCGATTATCTGAAACAATTCGGGAGTGGGATTGTTCGGATAAGAGATTTTTCGGATAACTGATTTACAAAAAAATATATTAAACACAAAACTGTACTGTATATATTTTGTATCATACGTCTTACAAATACATACCTTATTATAAAGTAGTACATTAAAGTACGCCTACAGTTTAAGTTGGCAGGGAGGGAAAAATGCTGCAGTGCCACAGCACTAATGGAAATTTGAATTTGCTGACTGGAATGCTCTCGACAAATCGGTATTCAGATAATCGATGCTCTACAGTACTTACATTTTTACTTAAAGAATATTAAATATTTATGTAAAATGTACTAACAGTATCACTTTTACTTTTCAGTTTAACAAAGGGACAGAAAAAGATTGAAAATGGTGAAAATAGAAGTACCTCAAGAATATGGCTACATTATTCTCATAGTCATACTCTCTTATTGCGTCAACATGTGGTTATCATTTAGAGTCGGTAAGGCTCGCAAAAAGTATGGCGTTTTTGTAAGTATTTGTTCAAAAGTTGAGCTGTTTATAACTTTTAAAATGTATGAATAGTACTTAATGTAAATAAATCTAATTTACTTTTTATTATGTAATATATTTTATAGTATCCCAAAATGTATGGTGATTCTGTGGTATTTAACTGCATACAAAGATCACACCAAAATTAGTAAGTACTGGTGCATAGCATGTTTCTATGATAAATAAATTTTGTGTTATTTCAGACTACGGTGGTTAGTTTATCCTTGTTAAGAATAAACTACCCTCTGTAGTTAATCAGCTGAATCAATCAATGCACCTTTTAACAGTGGATTGAAGGAATGCTAAAATTTTCAGCCTGTTTAACAAGTGCATTTTCAAACACAGACAGATGAAAATGACTTGTTAATCAGTGTCAGTTAAGAAAAAAGGTTGGATACAGTAAATGAGTAAGAGGTTGCAGTGGTTGATGCAAAAGAAGATATTGACAGGCAGTGATAGACTTCTTGTTTCTGCTGTTTAAAACACATATTGGTAACAGTCTGGTGGATAAAGGGTTGTTTCTTCAGCTTCATATACTGTTAGATGCATTGATTAATTCGGTAACATTATTTGCTATCAATCATAGCAGGATTTGAAAGAATTTAGAAAAAACTATGTAGGCTTTTATTTATTAAAGTTGTTTTAAAATATACAATTGATACTACACATGGAAGCCGAACAAAACAAATTTCTTGATAAAATAAAGAAACATGACATAAAGATTTGAGATTGATTGTTGTTAAGATAAGCTCCAGCTTTGAACAACACATTGCTTTACAAATAATGTTTAATTTAGAAATCTCTCAATGTATAAAATACATATCAATTCAACATTAAACTCCAGAGTACCTAGTCTTGAGTTACGTAACTTGCAACAAAAACAGCCCACTTAGCAAAATTATTCAGTGAGACCATTCTCCAGATGATTTTATATGTGAATTTCTATTATATGACCCCTCAATATGTGTTATTTGCCTAATTAGCACCAGATGAGAATCAAACTTGTAATTATTAACAAAAAAAATCACTTGGGTTATCACATGACAAGTATTACAACAAAAACTGAATTGATTAGACAACACTAAATTTCTAAGACAATAAACATGTCTTAGTACAGTAATTTAGATGTTTTAAATGTTTGGTATATAAAGCAATTTTGATTTATTGAAAAGTTTTTACAGTGTATTGTGCATTCACAGATTTAAAATATCATCAATAAATCTGTGAATAGATAATACTTGGTACATTATCATGTTGGAACAATCTCTAAAACTGTATAAAATAAACTATACTTTTACATTCTGCATGAAAAAGAAAACTTCAACGTCCACTAAAACATTTATCTATTAAGACTGGATGGTTAAGGCATCACTTTACCACTCTGGGTGATCTGGGGTCAAATTTTGGATGAATAATTCCTCAGGAATTTTCTCTGGGTGGTCCTGAATATGTTAGACCCCATCCCTCACCATTCCGCTGCCCGATTATGAGCCAAATCCACAGTAGATATAGAGAAATTGACATGTTCTGTTTTTCTTGAGGATGACATTTATGCAATGTTGAAAGTTTATTTAATATTGAAACAAAAATAGGCACACAAGTGCCTATTTTTCTTTTTAATTAAACTAAAGTAATGCCAAAAGCTTTTATTACTTGAGAAAGGCCGTCTTACCAATCCTTCACCATCAAGATAATGTGTATAATGACTTTACCATGAATCCTGTGCATGTAAATTAACTTCACAGAATTATATAGGCTTTATTGTGTTCTATAAATAATATTTTGAACTGGGTCCACGATGCTCTTGCTCTCCACTGGGTAGCTATGATATTAAAACTTTATCCTAACATTTAAGTTGGCATTTTTTTATATAAGTATTCAGAATATATATACAGTCGAGTCTGCATAACTTGACACCGTCGGTTAAGTAGTTAATTTTCTGTGGTCCTGGCTGACTTACATAGTCATTAATGTTAAAAAACTTCGGTTTACTGGACACCGTTTAACTGTATTATTAGATGTTGAGATTTTAAGTAAGATGCAGTTTAGATTTTAGCATTCTCTCTATACAGAACCTATTGACATATTGCAGGATTATAGCTTTGCTTGGAGACTCTTCTCTTTGTAATTCTGTTTTTAATACACACTGTGTTTGAACTATATAGAGCCGATTTTAAAATACAGCTCCACAACTTCTGTTTTATGTTCTAAACTTCAGAATTTTATCAGAATAAATCCACAGATATTCAATATTCATATGAAGTAAAAATTTTATGTATTTTATAAGTACTGTGCAAATTAAATCAACTTTATATAATCTTAGGATGTAGTAAACATCTGATATTTGCTAAGAATGGACAAAGCATAGGCTACAGTGTACAGGGTTTAGTTGATTATTGTTTTAAAGAGTTGATTTGATAATTGTTTTCGGGACCAGTTCGATGGATGAGGCAGCAACGAGACTACTCAAGCAGAAAAACAAAAGGAGTGGAAAAATGTGCAGTCAAAAATTTCAATAGGAGAAATATAAATAAATAAAAATGATAAGTCCTACACAGTTAAGTCTTATAAATGTACTTTAAAGTTATTTGTAAATAGTTCATACAAGAGTGCCAGAGAAAATTTCAACCTATTTTTAAAGATATTAAATCAATATAATGACAAATTGACTTACCTAACAAGTTCTTTTTCTTTAATGTAGCTTAGAATTTTATCCATTCTTTATTGTTTTACTTCTACTTGGAGGATTCCCATATCCGGTACAGTATTGTAATGTGTATTAACGTTATTCTCTTAACATATATAAAAAAAAAAATCACCATTTTAAATATATTTTTAATATTTTAGGTCCTGGGTGCTATTGCCGGATTTGTATATTTAGTCGGTCGAATTGTTTACGCAATTGGCTATTCTACAGGAAGTAAGAATCTGAAAAGTTTAGCTAAATTTTTAATATTAATTAAATTATAAATAAAAATATATTCTTAAAAATTTTATTCCAGATCCTAGTAGCAGATTTTGGGGATCTTTTCAATACCTCGGATTGCTTTTTCTCTTATTTAGCAGTGCCAAATTTGGTTTCAACCTGTTAGGATGGTGGTAAATGAATAAAATATAATGAATATTTTAAATCAATTAAATGAAGATTTTTTATAATTAGTTAATTACATTTTTATCTCAATTAAAATGATTTTTTTTACTCATTAAATTCACAGAAATTTACATTAATCTTTTCACTAATCTTTTTGTTCCTTATTATCTCACTAATTTCTCATTATAATTGTGTTGTTGTTTCTTAATTCTGATGTTCTAGTGTGCATGATATTTAAAGTGTACACATATTATTAATGTTTAAGGGCACAATTTATGTAAATCATTTTAAATATGTTTGTTGTGATATTTCTTATTAATTTGTAACTGTATTAGCTAGATTAAAGTGACCAGATTCTAAAGTGTAAAACAGGAATGTTAAACTGGTGCTTCGATGTGACATGAGATAAGTCATGTGACTAATTCTGGTTGACAATTATCAGTTTCCTAGCTTTCTGACATCATCTATGACAGATGTTGCAAACAACCAATAAACATTTTACTTGTTTGTATTGTCTCTTTCAGTGGCATAGCAAACATAACTGGCACCCAGGGCACAACACTTTATTGGTGCCTCCATCCAGAAACACATATAGTTTGTCTTGGAGACCATTTGTGCGCCACTCGCAGAGAGGCGCCCAGTGCATGGTAGACCTCCTTGCATCCCCCTCGCTACGCCGCTGCTCTCTTTTACAAATTAATGACCTACAGCAGTAGCGACATTTAACAGTTAATTACAGCGCCAAGTGTAGCTTTGTTTTCTTTAATCTTTATTTTTATAACTCGGATAATTAGAAAAAAATTATCAACTTCCTTTTATAAATGATATACATTCACTGCTCTCTGACCGGTAGGTAACCAGCGGCCAATAAATTTCCAATTGGGCTACTGTTCCTGTAAACTAGATATTAAAATTTTTACACTGTAACTTGTATGCAATTCATCTTTGACTTACAATCCTTGCAATAGATGCCGACTAGTTTTGAATATAATTATGAAATAGTCCAAAAGCAGAACATTTTTTAAAGAGTTTAAAAATCAGGACTGTCTGGCCTAATTAGAGACATCTGGTCACTTTAAACTAGATACCTTCTATTACCAGTTAACAAAAATAATAAGAAATAAACGAAGGGATCAACATTGACTTGAAATTATTTGTTTAAACTCTCTAAGAAGAATGTGATATTTACAAATAATATAAAATGATTTGAACATTTCAAAATCACTTAATCAGAGCCAGATATAGATGTGTTGTGGTCCACACTAGAACATACAAGCGGGCCTTCCTCCTTCACCAAATAATAATGGGAAATATGCATAAACTGTCTTTGAGAATAGAACATGACCCCCTCTTAATGTGAAGACCTAAGCTATATCTGGTTTACCTTATATGTAAATCTGGCTCTGATTATTTAAATCTAAAATACACCTTAAATACTATTAAAATACTAATTATAAGAATATGTAATGAAAAATCACCATTACCAATTATGTAATGAGGATTAATTGCTGAATTTATTGTTTTAAATATATTATTTTTTAAAGAAATCTAAGCTGTAAAATATTAGTACTAGTTAATTTGTTGTGATAAATGTATTCTGCCATCTGTAAAAAAGCTCAATGATTTAGTGGTTAAATATTTTAGAGTAATGTAGAAAAGAACAGAACCACCACTTTACTATAGCGAACACCATTATGTACTGTATAAGTATTATAAAGATACTAAATACTGTGATTAATTTATCTATACAAAGAACAGAACCTATCTTGATGATTTTCTTTACATATCAGGGAAAATTATACCATCCATTCTTCATATGCTTCAGTTAGATCAGTATTTTTCAACCAGTTTATGCAATAAACCTTCTCATAGAAACAGCCAGATGGCTAAATGATTAAAGTAGCAGTCTACCCCTCGAAGGACTCAGGATCAAATCAGGCTGGATCAAAAAAATCCCACGAATTTTTCAGGGGTGGTCTGTCTGGATAGGTCTGCCTCCATCCACTCCTCCATTTCTGGTTTCTTTGTTCTGGACATGGACTTGTTCAACCCCTAATGAGCTTGCTAAAAACAGGCCCTCTTAGTGCCTACAGGGTGGAGAGAGTTTAAAAAACTTTCTTTTAGGGGTACCACGAAATGTTAAAAGTCATTACCAATTATGATAATGAGGATTAATTGCTGAATTTATTGAATTATGAATATTATTATTATTATGCTATAATAATGCATTTAATAATTAAATGTCACATAATTTGGCATACAGGTAGATGTTGGGTGCCATCTCTTGATAAATGTAATAATTATAATTAAATTAATATTTAATAATTAATTTAGATTATGGTAGAAAAGAATCAGCCCTGAGTGGGACTTGAACCTGCAACTTCTATTGTTCTTCCAGAACCTTATAAATTATGTGAAAGCTTTCTACTAAAGAATTTGTTACATAAAAATAAGTACAAATATAGGAAAATAAAGACAAAATAAAAATGTGTTCTTGATTGAGATTCAATCATAATGATCTGTCCAAAAGTAATGTTGCTGTTATACTCTCTAGAAGCTATATTCCATCCAAGTCGATTATGCTTGATATAAGGAGAAACTTCAATCTATAGATCAAATGTTTTATTGTATTGTCAGGGATTTTTTATTTATATTTCAGGGCTGTCAAGAGGGGAAACAGAGATTTTTTCTTGGGCCCGTACTGATTCATATTGCTATAAAATTAATGTTATGTTTACTAACAAAAAATAAAATCTTTAAGACTGCTTTTTCTTAAAGAAATATTCTATATACTTTGTGTTCAAAAATCAACATAGCAAAATAAACCTACTCTATCCCTGGATGTTATACAAGATCTCAGTGGTCCTTCAAGACATCTCAGCAATGTAATAAAATGTGAATTTACCCAACCATTTTACCATTAAATTTTTGAGCATATTTATCTTAGCCGTATTAGTATCATACAGTTCCAGATACAGAACAAAAAATATTAATCAGCAATGAATTGAGAATCCTTAAGAAGACAAGTCCCTTAGCCTTGGCCGGGTATGCTTAAACATTAATATTAATGTTGTTCTTCATGTTATATATAGGAATTTCTTCCTATATACACGATCCTCTTTCAAACTGATCAGATTTTATGGATTGTCAAGTGCACATTAAGTAGAAAGTTATTTCTAATTAACACACAAACTATTACAGTATTATTTCTCACAACTGGCCATAAAATTCTATGCATATTAGAAATTAGTTATATTATCTCCCAGTTCTCTGTACAAAGATAAGTTTTGTCCATATTCAAGATAAAATTGTTTTTCATATTGACAACAGAAAGGCACTAGAGCAGTCCCTATTAACTTTGGTCTGTCAATTTAGGTCTTTGGCTGTTGTAAGGCAGAATATGTTCTCTCTTCACAAAGACTTAAAGCAAATGACAGATGCTAAAGCATTAGAAGCAACGGCCTGCTACATTGAGAGTTCAAGTCCAGGTCGGTGGGTCGACTCAGATATCGTAGGCTCCGTCCCTGGCAACCCAGTAGCCTCAACGGCCAAACCCTTAATGGGCACAAGTCCTCTGTATTCCAAGAGTCAAAAATGAAGAGATTCAAAGTAAATTGCCATATGTTATGTCCACACTTTGAGAAGGCCACAAGTAATGGATTTTCATTTACTCTATTGGCCATTGAATTTGCCAACAAGATATTATGTAGCTGGGAGATGGCACAATCTCACGCATAGGGACTTTGCGGCCATTCCATATAGTATCAAAATGTATAAGCAATAATTTTTACATTCCAATCTTAGAAGTGCACATGTATTTATTGAAATGTTACTCAGTAAGTAGGGAATGTGATACATTTATTTAATGGATATTTATTCTTATCAGGTATAAGATATAAACTGTGTAAATCTTTGATATATATTTTTCAGAATGTAAGTGTAATGATCATGTTGCAGCAGTGAAAATGTTTAGCTGAATATTATATAAATTTTTGTATAAAATTAAAGAGGGAAGGCAGCATTTAAAAAAAAAATAATAAATAAATAAAATCAAGTTGATCCCTTCACAGTTTATGAAATTGTTCAAATATTTAAAAATAAATAAATTTTTGTATTTTTTTCAAAATTGAATTACTGTATTCATAATTCTTATTTTTTAATTAAATAATATGTAATTTGTATTCGTATCCTCTTTGAAATAAAGATGTAAAATAATGGATTATTATTTTTTTAAAAATTATTTATTCCATTCGCGCGTGCTTTTAATTTATAAAATAATTACAGTTCGTGTGTACGGACTGTAATTATTTTACGGAAAATTAATTTTAAAATTTTACTAATATTTATAAATTGAATATTTAATAAAGAATAATAATAAACGGAATCTTTTATTCTATTTATTTATTTATTTATTTTAATTACGCTAAAATAACGACAGGGGTCGCTTTGTAAAACAGAAGATATGTCGACATATTTTATGCCAAAGCTGTGAACGTTCCTATAAAATTTAATTTTGTAAAAAGGTATTTTTATGAATTAATTTCATAGACTATTCTCTATAAATGTATAAAGGCTCGATCTACGTGATGCTATTTATTTTTTTTATTAAAGATTTTACGAAAGAGTTTGATGACTTAATATAATTTTGTAAACAAAAATTTTTGTGATGTTTCGTCCTTTTTCTAGTCTAAAATATTCCAGAAAAATTTCTCCAGAATTAAATATAATTTATTTTTAGCGCCGTTTTATTGTTAAGAGTAAAATTCATGAATTAAACGGTAAAATGTGTACTCTGAATGGGGGATTTGCCACCACCCCAGAATTGTAGGCCCCCCTGTACAAGTAAAGCCGACATAGTCGCGTGGTCTAAATAGTTAAATGAAATCGTTTCGGTGGTGTTACTCGCAATCGTGTGCATCCTAGATTTTCAGGCGCCGTGTATGTTGAGGTATGGTTCCTTCGACTCTCTTACTCTTATGCATATGGTCTACGACTCTGGTAAGGTCCCCATCGTCTTGGAGGTGTAATGGCTGTACTATAGATTACCACCTATGGAATTTTGGGACTTTGAGTATATATTTAAACTTGGGACCGAGATGATTCAACGATATCCTACTTTTGGACCAGAGACGAAAAATAAGAAAGTTATAATATTTACGATTTCTTGCCTTTCACAGTGCATTCCATGCCATTTCAGATTTTTCTGCTGCCTGGCGGTGACGGTCATATCCCGGAGAGATAGGTTAGGTTTGTTGGACAAGCCATGATAACGGCGCATAGTACTAGCCGACCGCGAGTGATAGCGAGTGTGTTGGCAGCTGAGGGGCTGTAGGCCCCAAGGTTGAGGAGCACGAGGGTGTGCTAAAAGGACTTAACTTCACTTGCAGATGATCAGTGTGCTTGTGGATCAACATATGCCTCTGTTGAAGGTATATATGGCCGACTTGCCGGACTGCCTGTTAAACACACGATAGGTTTAGCGGAGAGAGCAACACAACTCCCAATCATCGCACGATTGCCAGAAAAAGTATGATAACTTTTTTATTTTTCGTCTCTAGTCCAAAAGTAGGGTATCGTTGAACTCATCTTGGTCCTCTCAGTTCAGAAATATACTCAGTCCTGAAATTCCATAGGTGGTAATCTATAGTATCCCTGGTGTAATTGTACTGTTTTAAAGATTTATTAGTAAAAGTAATAACTTATAGGGATGGGAACCACTGTGGGTCCCTAAAGTGTGATTTACACTGGATGTGAAGGGTGCAAAGTGTAACGAAATGAAGAGAGCAAACGACAGTGTGAGTGTATGTGACCTCATAAAGCAAGTTAAAAATTTTCATGTCGGCCAATGGGAGTATGCAATGGCTAATTGTGTTGGCAAGTGCAAGCCAATGAAAACATTTTCGTCTCGACTAAAGTTCTTGACTCACAGCAGGAAAAAAAAAGATTTGTATTGAAAATAATACTGGTATATAATTTAATTTTGATAAGCCTACACGACACTGTAAACAAAAAGAATGTTAATGTGGTCACTGCAGTATGTATCAAATTTTTTAAAATGCCATCTATTGGTAAAAGTGAGAAACTACAAATCTCAACCATTACTTGCAGTGTGAATGAAATTTGCTTCACTTGCCTAGTTTTCTCAGTTCACTCTCTTTGCTATCACACCCGCTGCATCTGCACTTAAGTTTTTTTCCCTCTCCGGCTCCCCCTCTCAATGGATGTATATATGTGTAAAGTATTAAAATAACTCTTACTGTAATTTCTTACAGTAACGTTTAAAAATTATACAAAGAAAAATAATATATAATATTTATGGGTTGAGTGAATGAGGAATTGGTAGCTACGAAGATCAACAGACAATTACAGGGTGCAGTGCCAAAATCCGGACAAATTACACATTTTTTCCAAACATATTTTTTATTGCAAAACGAAAAGGTTTACAAATTTTTTTAACCACATTGTTTGTAAGGCCATAAAGAATACATTTACTCGGTATATCTCCCTCCTGCGTGAATGACCGCCTCCATTCTTGGTCTGAAGTGTGTGCAGGTGCGCTTTAAAGTATCATGGTCCATATTGGCAAATGTCGCTCTCAATGATGCAGCGTTTGGATGTCTGGACTTGTTCATGACCCTTTCAACTATGTTCCATACATAGAAGTCCAAAGGATTCAAATCTGGGCTGTTGGGAGGCCAGAATTCTTTCGACCAAAACATGTCAACATTGTCCTGGCGGCTTTGGAAAGCATCCTTCTCACTTTAATTGTGTAAGACTTGTAGTGGAGGTCCTCCTCAACATTCTATGCATAGTTTTCTCACTCTCACCAACAACTGATGACAATTTTCAGATTGACTGACCTGGATCCTCAAAAATCAGCCCCTGAGCCTGTTGAATGATTTTGGGCATCCTGACAATGCACTCCTTCAAGTGAGTTTTCCTCACCGATGTTGTAAAACCTTTGTTGGACTTCTTCGACTCATTGTACTTAGTGACAACATCGTACACAGTCAATCTCGGCTACCCGAAGAACTGAATGATTTCTGTTGCCGAGCGCCCAGCACAAACACTTTCGATAATCGTGGCTCGTCGGTTATACTCCACACTTGGTTTCAACATTGTGACTGTTTCAAGGTTATGATGGTTTAATGTAGGTGTCAAGCTATTTGAATGCCAAACACAACATCTACCACTGGTATAAAACGGCAGGAATTTGAAATTGAATTTTGTCCAGATTTTGGCGTCACATCCTGTACATTTTAAAGTGCTAAAACACATACTGTATTTACTGCTGAGACACGTGAGTAAGTGATAGGATGTCTTGTCACGAAAGAAACCAAAGACAGTTAACAAAGGAATAACAAAATTTAATATAAAAATTAAAGAAGTTACATATAGACTATTCCAAACTTACATCTACCTTAGCTATCCTGTCTCATGTATGAGAGGTAGAAAGGTGTGAGAGAGAGTTTACAAATTTAATATATTACCTCATTTATAATGTGATTGATAACAATTTTGTATTCTGAGTGGAAGGAAATTTGATCTGAAGAAGTATGCACTAGGTTTACATTATGGAGGATGCAATGATGCGCTGTGCCCAGAGTCTGGTACGTATCCTGTATTTATACTATTTTTCTCCCCCAATAGAGATTAAGAATTGAGATCATCTGACTGGGTGTCATGATGAGTCTTTTTGGTTTAGTCAACCCTTTAGTCATGAGAGATAAAGATCTCTCTAAGGAACTGACTGTTAACACAGAAAGTATTTGTTCCTTGTTTTCTTTGATTTGTAGCTTTGATAAAAATTTTGAATTATTACATTTAATTTTAAAAGATTTTCTATTAATTTCTAGAATATTTTATCTCAAAATATTCAGAATCTCACACAAGTAAAGTATCAAATAAACATAAATGCACATATTGTCCTGCAAAAATTACTGGCATTTTAAACTTTAAGGAAAAATCTTGTAAAATCAACAACAAAATTTGTTCATGTAAAGCTGAACAATCGGGAACCTTTTTTGCCAGTTCTTAACAGTCGAATCTACTCTCCATTGATTACACTTACAAGTTTCTCCGAATTCCGATTTCCAAATAATCATCTGTTTTCATGTGGGAATGGATTAAAACTTATATCAGGCTCCCACGTGATTCTGGAATTTTAATCTGGAATTCAATTGAAAAGCTTTGCTTTTCCTATTGTTATTCATCTCTACTCCTGACAATATACAAGAACAATTCAAACAACTCAGATAAAATACTTATGTTTTTAAATACAAGAGGGTAAGCATCTGGTAAAAAATGCAAATACACTGTTCACAAAAATTATTTGCAAAAATGCAAAGAATCTTTTGCTCGCACATATAGGATGACCTAGGAATTTGAAGCTGTGATAAAAACCTCTTATTATATGCGAGTAAATATGGTATATTTTTACAATAAGAATGTCAATGTTACATAATGTTACAAGTGATAAACAGAAATAATAATTTTTAGTTTATATTAGTCTATAAAGTATAATTTAAGAATTTCTTTAACTTTTTAAAATAAATACACACTGATTATTTATAAGAATTTTATGCATTAACTAAACCCTTCCATTTCTTATGTAAGCAATTGTGAGATTGTTTTTTTCATTCCTCTCCTCCTCATATACTTATGAAATACAATATAGTCCTGCAAACTCAACTTTATATGGATGGAGAAGGTGATGAGTTACTGAAAATGACAAGTTTTGTGGCTTAGCAACGATGCTAGTCTACATAGCAGAATTTTTTGTAAAGGTATTACATGTTCAAATTCATATATAGTCAAACCTGTTTTTATGCGGGGGATAGGGATCGCATAAAAAATGTCTCGCGTAGAAAATAACTCGAAACCGTACGAAATAACTAGGAATTGCTTTTTTAACTCCTCGGGCCTTTTTCTGCAACACCTAATGGGGGAAAAATCCTCTAAGAATTTTAATTTTTGTATTAATTAATTATTTCCACTTAAATACCAATCTAACATTAAAAAGTTAAAAATAATCGTTAAATAATGATTTTATTTGATAAATATAGCTGCAGGAAGTGTTATTTCATTTAACAAGGCATGAAATTTCACACCTGCAGTCTAAAGCTGGAGGGGAGCTAACTTACCGCATCTGTTCAAATATAACATAATATTTATGGTTTTTATGCTATTAAAATAAGAGGGGACCGAAATAAACGTATGAGAAAAAAATTTTACTGAATAAAAAATGAAAAAACCTGCTGATGTCATAGAAAACAACCAATAGAGTTTTTAAAAATTTTACAGGAGTCAATTATGTTCCAATTTGATTGAAATTTTCATATATCGCACAAATAAAAATCGCACAGGAAAAGACCGCACAAAAACAGGTTTGACTGTACATATTAATTCTATACCATAGTGACTATTTACATTTGTAATTAAATTTTAATTACAAAAAGTATTGGCTATTCAGTGGCTGTTTTCAAGTTAGTGACATTTGCATCATGGAAAAAGGGTTATATTTTTTGTTAACATGTGGAATTGAAGCTATTATCAAGTATTGCCAGTGAAGAATATAGCTTATTTGATCCTAGTGTTATAGAAGTAAAAATTAGATTACATGTGGTTTTTTTTCTTGGACGATGCAATGAGCTTTACAGAATATTGAGTTATCAAGTGTTGAGTTTCCAAGAATCTACCATGCTTATGCTAATCAAATGGATGTCTGGTATTCACGAATAATTTAAGAAATAATTTAAATATTCAATATCATATCCTCTATGATGTTGATGTGAAATAAATAATTTAAAGTTTCTCTTGGAGGCAAACAATTATATCTAATGAAAATTGTATAAATATGTAATTTTGTTATAGAAATACTTCTATTAATTTTACAAAAATGATAATAGCGAGGTTGTGGCTGAAGTTTTAAATGTGAAAATGTGTATGTTGAACGTCCAGCGCAGCTTTCCTGTAAGCCTAGGAGTTTGACAATGGCATGTGCCAGTGAAGAATGATAGCTTATTTGATCCTAGCTTTCTAGCCAGCTTTCCTGTAAGCCTAGAAGTTTGGAATGTCAAGCATCATTCCACTGACTTTTCAAACACCATTGTCAAACTTCTAGGTTTACAGGAAAGCGGCGCTGAACGTCCGACATACATATTTTTGCATTTAAAACTTCAGATTTAACCTCACTAATGTATATACAGTATACCATAAGAAATCCTGGTTCAGATTACTTCTTATTTGAGCACAAGCTTTACTACTGCCTCACTGATAATGGACATCAGTTCAAACATAAGTTGTAACAAAACTTAAACCTGTTATAAACTGTATTAAATTCTTGTTCCTTTAATAACTTTTTAACTTTGGTTTCACATTCCCAATTATCAACATTAAATTCTGGCATTAACAAATTAACTGATACTTTTCCCCTGTTCACACAACAAAACCCAGTTCCTGCTTATGTACGGCATGAACTTCTCAGCATTGCTCTTCTATGGATAATTATTTGTGGTGCACCCTGTACTAATGATATGTAGACTTTCGTTAATAGGGAAACTTTACAGATTATAAAGAAATAAGATTTTAGATAATATAGACCTATATATATATATAAATAAAGGCAAAAAAATATTTATTCAAGCAAAGTTTTTATTTTTTCATACAATTTTTTGCTTGATTTGTGCAAGTTTTTTATATTAAGCATTGCAGGTATGAATGAATATAGCATTATCTATTCTTCAAATTGGAAAACATTTACATCGGTGATATTTATTACAAAAATAACAAACTTTCTGATTTTAGCAGAATAGTGACTATTGAATTATTTTGGTATTTATAAATTAAATTAACCATTTAAGGAGTTAGTTTTAATCTTAGAAATTAACTTAGCTTTTGTTTTAGAAAATAAAAAAGAATAGCAAAATATATATCTAATTTTTTTAAAAATAATAATAATCTTTTTACATAAAAGTTTCTTGCACAAAGGAAATTCTTATAAAGGGAAACAAAAACAATCAAATCTGATTAATTACAAATTATTTAATAAATCAGATAACTCCTGTTTAAATTTGTATTTAAAATAATGTTTCTCTTTAACTATAAATTTAAATAATTCAAAGTTAAAGTTGAAAGTTTAATTCAAAATGAAGCTCTAATGCGATCTACTGGTTTTATCGAATGCATATATTTAGGATTTTCCTGGAAATGCATGTTTTCTGTAAACATGGACATTTTTTCTTGGTGGCAGGCAGACAAAATTTTCTACGTTCCAGGAGTTTTACAGTTTTGTGTCTTTCATAGTTTCAAAGACAGTTAGATAGCAGAGTTGTTTACCCATGTTTTTACTTTGTCTAAACATGGAATGTATACAGGTTTATCTTAGATAAAAATATTAGCGATTAAAGGAGTGGAAAAGAAAGTAAAGAGAAAATGCGATATTGCCAAACACATTAGAAACTTGCAGAAAACTAGTTTAAAACTTTGAGAGAGAGATAAGTTATATGATTTTTTACATTATCATTAGTGTTCAAATTTTAAAAAATTCAACTATATATTAAAATATAAAATAAATGAGATGAATGTATTGAATCTTTTAGAATTTATTTATAATTGGATGTATATTTGAATTAAATGAGAAATTTGTATAATTTATATTTCTTATGAAGCCAAAGAAAAACTAAAAGTGGTAAATTGTTTTATTATTAAATTAAAAAATTACTATTATATAAGAACCATGAAGATAATGAAGGCTGGATTTAGACTTATAAAAGCCCTTTCTTCTCTTCTATGTAGTAATAAGTGTAAAAGTACGAGGCATCAAGTTATGACTTTGTAGTGTGAGATATGAATCTGTAGCATCTTTAGCTTTGTATAAGTTTGGCTCTGATGATAAGTAATAAAACTTAACTTTCAAGCTTGCTTTTAACAGTTTGAGCAAAGTACTTTGTTTTATTCTAATGTGTAATGTCTAAAATTGGTTTGGTACTTTGTGTGTGTACACAAAATTTTAGACACTATAAGATAATTTAAGTATAAGTTCAATTTGAATTTATAATTTGAAAACCTTTAAAAATGTTGAGAGATGATCAAAAATAAAATTAATTTTTATCTTGGCAAAATTAAAATAAAAATTCATAAATTCAGAAAAATTAAAGTAATTTGATTTTAATAATGCTGTGGCGGTCTGCAATACAATGCCTGACCACCGTCCCCAACCGACGTGACGTCAGCAAATAGCTTACATGTCGCAATAAATTATTTGACGTCGGGGTCGAGGTGAGGACTCTTCGGCTCGACATGCTTTGCTTCGGACGTCTGTCTCGTGTGCTCTAACCTTCGTCTCTATGATCAACATCGTGTAACCTTCTGTATATAGCATTAGGATTAGTTGTAAATAAACTAGTGATAACAACTTTTAGACTCTTCCTTCAATCTCGGAATATGTGACCTGACTCCACGACAATCCTATTCGTGGACGTGATCGGATTGACCAACCTAGCCAACTATCGAGAGGAATCCTTAACGGTCCCCTCAATGCATTCTTATTCTGAAATACTGGTTAAAATTTGAGTTAAAATGATTTCACATTTTTAGAAGTTGATTTCTAAGAATTAAATGTGCTTTCTAAGATTGTGTTGTTTTGCCAAATATTTTACTAAGCAAGCACAAAGAAAATGTACAAAGTTTTGTTATTGTTGATTTGTTGTGAAACCATGTTGTATTATTCTTAGAAGTGTTGAACACAAAATCGTGTTAATAACAATCGCATGGCTTTTTCCACCTTTATTTAGTTGACTACTAGTCAACTAAAACATGATTTTGTGTTCAACACTTCTAAGTTTTGTTATGGTAAAATATTCTGGAGCTTTGGCTTGCTTTGTTAAACTTGATTTGAAAATGTAGAAGTACATGGTATATTATTATAGATGACAAAGAGTAAATTTTATTGTACTAATCAAGATAAATGGTTTGCACCTGAAAATCGACAACTCTGGTACGCCTGTCGTTTTGAAATGCCTCTGTCTCAAAATTTTGGATGCGTACACAAACACCATTATGCATCGTAGTAAAAGAATGCCCAATTTTTAATTTCATATTCAGTAGGCTATTTCCTTTATCATTTGTAATTTTGGAATAAAAATATAATAGTGAATAATGACAAAGACTTTTCAATCAAGTCTTTTATATGTATAAGGGGCATTCAAAAAGTTTTCAGAAAACATAAATAAAGCAACAACTTGAATTTAGTACTTTATATTTAATATGTTTCATTTAAGGTAAAACATTTTTCCATACAATGCTACCACCCTCTAAGCTACTGCACTACAAAACATTTTACTTGATCTATCAACTGTGAGCACACCTTTAATGTCTTTTATTTTAAATTTGGGAATAAAAAAGTCTGATAGGGCTAGATGCAAATACCTTATAAACCAAGTCTCAGCAAGTTTATGCTTGCATCAATTAATGATAAATATAGCATTCTGTTTATAAATAACCACTTTCCAGAAACTTTTCAAATGTACCATGTATATACAAGAGGCATCAAAAAGTTTCTGGAAAGTGGTTGTGGTTATATATATATATATATATAATGCTTAAATAACAGCTTTAATTTGAGGTTTTTATATTCTAAGATTTAGCCTCTTCAATTAAATTTGATCTATTGTAAATTGTGGAATTATTAATCTATTCCATATACAGTTTACAGTTTTAATTAGATAGGCTAGCCTTGTTTTAAATATTGGTGGATTTACTAGTTAAATATAATTAAAAATTGTTTATTTAAACTAAACAATATTTTCAATAAACTATAATTATAAACAGTTATAACTTTAATATACAGTTTAAAACTACACAATAATAACGAGTCTTCCAAAAGACTCGTTGTTGTGTAGTCGTAAATGGTATATTAATTTTACAATTATAGTCCTGGCAATTTTATCAAAATTTATAACTTTTTTTAAACATTTTTCTCTTTTGTTACAAAAAGCTATGAAACTTAGCACCATCTTTGACATGAAACAAAGAATTGCTGAGCTGAGGTCATCAAATAAAGCATATTTAATCAGAGTTTAATTGTTATCATTATATTAATATTAATAAAATTGGAACATTGTAATTTCTGTACAAAATATTGCAATGGAAAGAATTTAAATTTAGAATCTTTCGTTTTTTTAATATTTAGAACAAAGATCCCAAATTATAGCTTACAGAATTTAAGATAGACATTTAAAATAAAAATATTACAAAAGTTAATTAAGAAATTAAAACCCATCTCAATTTGCTAAACCTTTATACATTCTAATGTAAGAAAAATTCCAACTGTTAACAGTGAAACAACAAAATTGAATGTGTTGTTCTAGAATGATGAGTTGTTTAAGTTTAAACTCTGGTAGATGCATTCCAAATAAAATTTTTTTGAATAAGAATTCAGAAAGATTGTTTTTGAGTGGTAGAGACTTGAGGACAGACAGAAAAGTCCAAAAGCACTTATTTAGTTTGGCAATATTGTCTTTTTATGAACTCTGGTTCAAGCAGAAAGGTAATGTGAGATGGTCATGTTATGGAGTAAGATTATAGTAATAAAACAGGTCGCCTTGTAACTCCAGTAAATTTAATAAATCATAACGTTTTCGACCTAATACAATAGGCGACCTCCTCAATGAGATTATAGTTGTGAACCAATATTCTAATTGCAAATATTTTTTAGTCCAATTAATGGGTCATCATCAGACTTGAAATAATTCAAGACATCACCTTGAAAACTTGGAATGGAATAAACAAATGATTTGAGACAACAAATATTCTCTGTTTATTTGTAGAATATCGTTACGTAGTTTGACTGAATGATTTTGTTTTCTTAATTCGAAATATATCGGTAATAAATTTTTCCTTCTTTTACGTGAGTCTTTGGTAAGGTCTGATGCGATCTGGATATTTCCCCAGTTTTCCAATAATTTTTGTTGTTTCTTTGATATGAAGGAATTAAAAATTTGATCACGGGTCTGTTTATTACTAAGTGATATTCTGATAACAGAATTCGTTGATTTGGTTAATTGAGTTATATCAAGAATATCTTCCTGAAGTATATTGTGCAGGTTTAATGAAGAGTTAATAAATTTAAGAATTTCTGATTTAGAAATACTATTTGACGTGGGATAATTATATATTATTATATTATTATAGTGATGGTCGTTGATCAGGGTGTCCATTTTATACTGTATCAGTTCCTTTCCTGATTTTAGATTGTCGATTTGTAGTTTTAGGTTTTCAATTTGACTGTCCATTCTTTGGAATTGTATTTTATTCTCACGTATAGTTTCATGGATTAAATTCAAATCTTCTTTTATAGATTCCATTTGGGTAGATAGTTTATTATTAGAAGTATTAATAAGTTCCGAAATTTTGTACCATAGATCTGTTGTTAGAGTGTCATTCGAATTTGTCGAAGATGATGGATGGATTATATTGGACTCACCTGGTGAATTCTGTAGTCTTTGTGAAGAAGTGTCCATACGTTGGTTGTTGACTTCTAAGGATGGTTCTTGTGATTCTTTATCCATTAATAAGTTAAAATCCGTTATAAGTTTGGAGTTGGATGCACCTGGTTGAGACTTTCGACTTTCCGGTTTGGTTCTGTTAAGCGGAGGTCTACCTCGTTTAGCTGGTGAACGCTGCATATTAATTAATTATTAATATTTTTCGAAAATGAAGATTTTTATACAGTTTTAGTAATTTTGGGTTAAAAAGATTAAGGAACAGCAGTAGTTTCTTAACACTTGTTGAACCACGAAGCAAAAGTCACCAACAGCCGAGACAACAAATATTTAAAATATAACTTTTAATATAAATTACAACGTAATCAATGTTTAAATTATAATATTTAAAATATAAAGTTAAAGTATAACACACAAAATAAAAAATAAATAAGGATGATTAAAGTGTACAAAGTTAAAATATACATTAATTGGATAGTGCAAAAAAAATTCTCATAAATAATGTTAACTAAAGCTACTTTTTCGGACTCTAAATGTCCTATAGATCTCCATTTTTTAATTCCCAAATACTTCCAGACCATATACATTCATCTTTGGAATATTTTCTTGAATTCTATTGTCTAAAACATCTTGTTCTAAATGCCAAGGTCTTTATAAAAAGACCTTTCTGGTGATTGAAAAGAATGTTGGCATTTAGAAGAAGGTTTTTTGGAATTGGAACTAGAGAAATTATTCTCTGAAGATGGACATATACAGTGCAAAAGTATTTGGAAATTAGACAGTGGAGATATGTGACATTTGTATTCCGAAATAATAGGTTTAGTTAACGTTATTGGTTCACTGTTAATGGTATGAATTTTTCAAATATTTATAATTCAGTAATTTCTGTGTATTGTATTTTCATTTTTAAATTTAAATTTTATATTTTTTCAGTAGTTAAAAATTCTTCAAACTAAAAAATGCCGTTTCTAATCGATTCATACCTGAAATTTAAATTCCTTTCATTTCAATTTGCTTAGAAATTATTGCAAATATTATTTAATTTTACCAATATTAAACTCGTGCTATTAACTCTGATTAAAAACATCTCTTCAGATAAATTTTATTTGTGTGTCATTAAATAAATTAATTAAAAATAATAATTAATAATTCTACTAAGCTCATTAAAAAACAGTAAATATAAATTTTTATCTTAGATATTTGATGAATCATTTTAGTAAATGTTGAGAATGGGCAAGACAACTGTCAGTCGACAGAACTGAATCACCAACCTTTGGGAAACTTGGCCAAAGCTCTGCCAGCTTAGCTAATTTGGTCTAGTAATTGGCAAATTTAAATGAAGAAACAGTATAGAACATTGAAAGTGGTATAGCTGTTAGAACAGACAACATATGTTGGAAATGTCTATCACTAATAACAAATTAATTTTTAATTTTTACCTAGTATCAAAGTTTGAAATTAATATGTAATGTAATTGTAAATATTTTATTATGTTAGTAACCAATTGAGTTGTAACCAGTTTTGAATTATATATTCAAAATGAACTTTTTAGTACTTTTACTACCAGTATAGAAATGCTATATAATAATAATCTTGATGGATGGATATTAAATATTTGTAAAACTGTTAACATAAGGCTAAAGAATTGTTCATCTTGCGTTTTCTATTAAATTTTGATTTTTTTGGAGACCAAATATTAGTTTACATGCTATAACATAATGAAATGATTAAATATTGTAGTTTTCTAAGTTATGAATTTGTTAATTAATTAGAATTAACTGTAAAGTAAACCTTGGTAATTACATATTACAACAATACACTGTAAATGTTTCCCCTAACAGTGTCCCATAAAGTACTGTATATATCCCTGTGATCAAAAAGTATTAGGAATGATTCAATAAAATGCAAGATTTGAATTTATTCATCAAAATTTATTTCAACCCCTTCAAAGCAATCCCCTCCTATTTCAATTCACTTATGCCAATGTTTTTTCTAATCCTTGAAACATGTTTAAAGTTGTTTTTGTGAAACTCAAAATTGTGACCATGAAGTGAAAATTTTGGTCAAGGAAATGCGGAAAAAGTCACACAGTGCCCTTATTGACTGATACAGAGCTTGTGGGAGCATATTTGTTGAATTCTTGGCCAAAACTTCATGAGCAAAAAAATGAGAGCATTGTAAGTTGATGCATTATTGTGGTGTAAAATCCATGAGTTTTATCTGGGTCATTTTCTATGAATTGCTTTATGCAAATGATGCAAAATGCTCAAATAATATTCCTTGTTGACAGTTTTGTCAGTCAGATGGAATTCATGATGCACAAGAATCGAAGAAAACAATCAACACAACCTTGATTTTTGATTGGCTTTAACGTGGTCTTTTTGGTCTCCCTTTACCTTGTGAGTGCCATTCACTCAATTGTTGAGTTGTTTAGATGTCAAAAGCATAGATCCATGATTTGTCACCCATAATGATGTGTTTTAAGAACAATTTTCCATGAGAAAGCACTTCCTTGGCCACTTGAACATTCTGTTTTTGAAAAACTTCAATATTTTCAGGATGACTCAAGAAGCAAAACACCACAAGCGCAAATGATCTTTTAAAATTGCTCAACAAGATTAAATAATACTGAAATGCGTTCAATAATGTGATAATTGTTAAATGACAATTATCAAGCCCGAAATCTCTGACTCTAGAAATGTGTTGTTCATCAGTCGAAGTAGACTGTCTACCAGAGTGTGATTCATTTTTGATGCCTTCTCTGCTTTCTTTGAATGTTTTGTGCCACTTGAAAACTCTTGTTTTTGATAGATTATCATCACCAAAGGCTTTTTATAGAGAAATTCTGTTGCAAAAACAAAATTTAATGCACGTTCTTTGCTTGATTACACTCAATAGTTTGAAAAATTGCCAGTATAAAAGTCTTTTATGCAGAAAACAAATGTTTATTTGAAAATGAAAATTGATGATGACATACAGATTGATGCTAGATGTTGAAGAAAGTTGTACCAAGCAATGGAAAAAACTAATGACAGTGCCATCTTGCATGCACGTTGTTTAAATGTACCATTCTCAATACTTTTTGATCATAATAGTAATGTGCTGTGTGAAAGCATTTTCTGCTTCATTACTTTTGAACAACCCTGTATAATGAGAGTCAATTAATTAAATTTTTTACAATTTATTTTTTGGTTAAGTATATATATATTATGGACAAAGTGATTAATCAGGCATTATGAATAATGACCAAAAAGGGTGCGCAGTGTGATAAATATTGATTAATTTATCAAATTGACTGGTCATGATGAATATTGCTATCACCTAGTCAGGCAAAGTGATGATAATACATTGAGGAGTGATCATCCAACATACGCTAGTCAATCGGCACTCTGAGTTGTGCGTGCGTATTGCATTTAGTACCAAATTTTTAATTCTGCGACATTTTAATTTGATTGAAAAAACTCCTCTTATTTCATTTAGAAATATTTATTTTTCGTGAATTATTTCAAAGTATTTTAAAAAGAACATGTAATCTTTTAAAACTAAATGCCATTAACTATATTAATTAAATGATAAAATTTTACTTATGTGCACCATTGTGGCGGTGGTTGCAACTGTTTGTGCTCCTGACGGTTCCTCCAGAGGGGCAGCCACCAATTGTTTATCTTCACTAGATATTGATATGTGTGTTCAAGAACTATCGTGAATAAATAACTAGTGACGTTAAACAGTCGGCGGCCGGAGGCTCCCGTCCAGGAGGAATTCGTTGAGAGCACAAACAGTTGCGACCACCGCCAAATTCGGTACTAAACGCAATATGCATGCGCAACTCAGATGTGAGTGCTGATTGGCTAGCGTATGTCGAATGATCACTCCTTAACGTATTATCATCACTTTGCCTGACTAGATGATAGCAGTATTCATAATGACTGGTCAATTTGATAAATTACTGAAATTTATTACAATGTCTGATTTTGTCGGTCATTACAGTCAAACCTGTTTTTATGCGCTCTTTTTATGTGCGATTTTTATTTGTGCGATTTTTTTAATGCGAATTTTTAATTTGTGCGGTATAGTTGGCGACTAGTCTCGTGCGATTCGTCATGTCTCACGTTGACTTATTATAGCTAAATAAACTTATTATAGCATAAATGCACTTATTATAGTAATATTATTGCATGAATATGCGAAAAATGAAATAATTTACTTTTTAAGTCAACAAAACACCACCTGGACAAAAATATGTAAAACAGACGATAGACCAGACGATGCAGTCAAGTGCTGACATCTGTTGTCAATAAATTCTATTTCGTACGGTTTTGAGTTATTTTCTATGTGAGACTTTTTTTATGCGGTCCCTGTTGACCGCATAAAAAAATTATTTTTTTAATTGTGTTGCGAAAACTATTATTTACAGCCATTCGTGAAGTTTCGTGAGATTTTTTTTAATGCGTTTTTTTTTAATGCGGTCCCTATCCCCCGCATAAAAACAGGTTTGACTGTATTCATAATGCCTGTATTAATCACTTTGTCCATAACATATATATACCATATTTTACGAACTATAAGACACACCTTAATTTTTAAGCAATTTTTTAAAAAATGCCTATAAGACGCACCTGAATTTTGGAGGCAATTTTTCGAAGAAAAAAGTGCGTCTTATAATCCATAAAATATGGTATTTATATACAGTATATGACGTCCGTTCAGGATGATTGATATACTTAAAACTCGGAGTGTTTTGATTCAAAGAACTGTAAGTGTGATTTTCATCTCCTCATTATCAGTGAACTGCTTTTTACTCAAAAAGTGTTGCATGGAATGGAAGAGACAGTAATTGGATGGTGCCATATCCGAAGTATATAAGAGACAGGGGAGAAACTCCCAGCCAAAATCGAACGACTTCTGCCAGGTCAACCTTGCATGTGACTTTGCATCTTTACAAAGAAAATGCACAATGTTCATCCATGACTTCTCAGTGTAAATAGCATTTGTGAAACATTGCAGCCATACAGATTTTGGAAGTTGTAGTGGTATTCTTTGGAAGCATATCCCGATGGATAGGTCCTTGAACATCTCACAAAATACACAGCATAGCCCTGTGCTAATGCAATTCTGGTTTTGGCATAGTCTGTGCTGTTCAACTGATATCTGTCCACAGCTTTTTGTGCTTTAAGTTAACACATAGGCACCATTTTTTTTATCTGTGATGATGATTTTATAATATGAAATTGATAATTGTAAAGCACACATGTGAATTTGGTCACAGTTTATTTCAATGAATTATAATCCATTGAAATAAACTTGATCAATGAATAAATAAAATTAAAATGAATGAATAGTGTTAAAAAATTTCAAATTTAAATTATAAATAGATAATTATGAATAATATTATATAATTTTATATTAATTAATTGTAAATATTATTTAGGAATTTACAGAATTTTCCACTTATGTGTGAAACAATTAAATGTTGAAATAATTTAAAATAATAATTCATTGCAGTTTACCAATAATAATCAAATAAATTGCAATGAAGGTGTGTGTGTGTATATATACAAACATACACACTATTTTATAGGGCAATATATTTCTAATTATAGTTATTTTTATTATGCAGCATTAATGTGACATTATGTCAGACAATATTAATGAAGACCAATCAAAGTTAAATCAACAACAATCGGCTTGCTACGACTCCAACGATTTATCCGTAGCCGACACCAACACTTCGGAATTACTCGGAATAACAACTTGTAGCGATCCAGTTGTATCTAAGAGCTTTAAACAGGACAACAACAACAGATGGGAAAGGCAAAGTACTGGTTTTCATAATTCATTTGGTTCAACAAATGCTAATAATATGAATAAACCAAAAGTAGATTTTCGTCTGTCCTCCAAGAGAATGCATCGAACAGAAGGAAAAGGTAAGTCACAAAGATTTTGTGTAAAAATGTTATATATTTATTTCAAAATAATAATAATTATTATTATTATTATATTTTTTTAACCACATTATATTATATCATATATATCTTTAGGCATTCTTAAATACAGAAATAGTTCTGTTATGGATAAATCTCTTCAGCATCCCCATAATTTTCACTCGGATGTTACGGATGTACGACAAATGGAACAAGGATTACTACAATTACTAGACAATTTTCATTCTGGAAAACTGCAAGCGTTTGGTAAGAATTTTGAAATGCAAATATGCTATTATTTGATGATTTTTATGTGTAATTAGATAGTAGCCAGCTAATGAAATTATGCTGTGATAAATTATTTTTTTGTTTTGAATGATTTTTAAAGTAAAGATGTATGAAATATAAATGTTGAAATATATGGTACATTGTGTTTTATTTTAAAATATATTTATGCAAACTGATTACTCAATATGTAAACCATATAACAGTTTTAATGCAACTATAATATGAAATAAACAAGAATTTTAATCAGAACAACAGAAAATTAACAGAATTTTATATCTTTTTTTCTATCAGAAATATATAAAATTTTCTATATTTGAATCTATCCTGTTACAATTGGAATGATTATGGAATCATTACTTCCCGTTCTTAAGTGATTCCAGTTTAGGAATTAATATGTAAATTGAACAGTTCTTATTAAAGTTTGGTTATTAATCTTGCAATACAAAATATAACAAAGTTCTTGCTGTTAAATAAATTTTCTATTATTTGTAATATTTTAGGCAATGTTTTCATTTTTTTTCATATTGACTATTAGATGAGGCCAAATGATTGCAGTAATGAATTTGGCTATTTTTCTGCTACTATTAATTAATTAATTCTAAGTAATTTGGTACTATAGGTAGGCGTTAGGTGCCATCTCTTATTAAATTTAATAATTGTTTAATTATTAATAGTAGTGGAAAAGTTGCCATATTCATTACAGCAATTATTTGGATATATTTTTTCTGATATTTGAAAATTAAGATTCATCTTAACTAGTTTAAATAGTTTTTTAATGATAATATTCTAAAACATAATTTTTTCATATCTGAATTAAAATAATCTGTAATATTTATAGTGAATATATTTATTTATTTTTAATAATCAGGTGAAGACTATACATTTGAAAAGTTGAAAAATGTTAGAGAACAACAAGAAACATTAGCAAGGCTACATTTTGATCTAAATGCTCAACAAGAGAAACTTAAGTAAGTAATAATAATTACTGACAATTGCAAAATTGGAATTTATTTTTAATTATAATGGATACAAAAGATGATAATTCAATAATAATATTAGGTTAATGTTACCCTTGGTGGCAAGATGGCGGCTGGGGAAATTTTTCCCTACATTCTAGACGGCGACGGGGAAAATTTTTTTCCCTGCGTTCGACGTGGCAACCGTGTTTCCGGAGACGCGCGATTTTGCGTTTGTGACGTGAGAAAGAGGGAGCTCTTTGGAAATGTTGTGACGTAATGTGTTGGTGCCGAGATCGTCAAATTATGCAAATTTCGTTTGGAGGGAGTGTAGAAGACAGTGGTGTGTTGCATGTTCGTTGTTGGCAGCGAGTTTTTTTTTTTTTTTATTTACAATATCTGTTCTTTCCGAATTGCTAAAAAGGTAATTTATATTTTTTACGAGTAAAAACAAAAAGAAATTGCGTTCTTTTTGTTGAAATTTTGTGCACGTCATGGGCGACGTTGATTTGAGTTCGAAGGAATTCTGGGCCAAATTTACTACCAGGAAGTTTTATAAAATGATGGAAACAGATTATTCAGAATTGGGATTGAACCCGGCAATTGATAATGCATTCAAATTTGCAGTCAAATTAGGTATACAGCAAATAGAGTCGACGTGTTCTACGTGCGATAAGACATGCAAATTATATTACAGAAGCGAAAGAAATGAATGTCTTCTTAAATGCAGTTCATGTGCAGTTAAATATTCAGTGTACGAAGGAACTTTTAAAAGCAAAAGTGGTCATCTGTCCTGGGGATGTATCTTGTCATTCATATGGCACTACCTATGTCTAGAATGTGGTGCGACGATTTTGGCTTTAGCATCTGGGATATCTCGAAAAGCTACAGTAGAACCCGAGACAGTTCCGTCTGCACCCGTTCAAAACGGCGATAATAAGAAGAAGAATTCAAAGAAATCAAAGAAGGGTCGGGATAAGGAAACATCAACCACCGCGAGTAAAAAAAGAAGAAATAAGAAGTCATCGACAGTAGCAGCCGACGCAAAACAGGGAGGGGGAAAAGACCTATAATAAACGAAGATCAAAGTTCGAAAGTCGGGAAGAAATGTAAAAAAGGGAAATGACAGACAATCAACGTGAGTAAAAAAATGTTTTTTTTTTCTATTAAAATAGGGTTTACAGTAGCTTATTATAGTATAGGAGTTACTAGGTTGCGTTATTACGAAACAATGCGCAACGCGCAGTCTCCATAGAAGACGAAGATGGCAACCGGAAACGCGTAAGCCACGTCAAACGCAGGGAAAAAAATTATCCCCGTAGCAGTCTCAAATTAGGGAAAATTTTTCCCGTCGCCGTCTAGAAGGTAGGGAAAAATCCCTCTGGTCGCCATCTTGCCACCAAGGGTAACATTAACCTAATATTATTATGTAAAAGCATACTTATTTGGTAATGACAAAGAAATAATAACAATTTCAAGTATACATGAAATAGAATTTGGATACATACTAGAATATAAATTTCATTATGATCCAGAAAGTGATAAAATTTATCCAGTTACATTTATGTTTTAATTATTTGTATTCATTCATTTGTTGTACTGAGTGTTTTAAAAAATTTTATTTCACAAAATACACAAACAATTTTTGCAAACTTTTTTTTTATTATAAAGCTTAAAAACACAATTTTTCCTTTCTGTTTTACAGTTTTCAGTTTTTACAAATATATGAGAAATGTGGAGACTATGCAGATGTTCTTCATCCTTAATAATGATGAGAGAAAAGCAGTGCTAGAAATTTTAAATACTATTAAGATCATGTTTATAATCAGAAATTGAAAACATTAAAGGAATTACAAGTGACAATAAAGTAGGAGAAATTGAGTTCATCATTTCTATCTTTGCTCTGGTCACTAGCCTCATCTATACTTTCCTCAGTTTCCTCATCTTCATTATCTTCATTGCTGCAAGCCTTTACTTCACACTTGTCAGCAGAGCTGCAAATTCGGTAAACCAAGTCCTTAACTCAGACTCAGAATTTCAGAAGGTCCTGCTCTAACTCCAACCTCTAAATCAGTGATTCTCAACCTTCTTTTTTCATCATGATATACTTTTAATAATTTAAAAATTTAGTGGCACACATATTTACTTCGGTAAGTACCGCAGACCGCAGGACAACTGGTGACGTCATAACAGTGATTTTTAAACGCCATTCATTATTTAGGTCACATTTTCTAAACTTCTTGGTAACTAGTGGCAGTTATCGGTAACACTGGTTACAATTTCCAAATGTTTCCTAGGAAGGTAGAACCAATTGAACTACTTGTTTGATATCGCTTATGATTGGGTATTCCCAGTGGCAGCACACTTAAAATATCTTGCAGCACAGTGGTTGAGAATCACTACTCTAAATGATAATTTAAATTAAACTTATATTATGATTATATTAATGCAGAATGGCATTTCATCACTACCAAGTTAATCATCAGGGTACAATGGTGCCTCATATAATGTACTTAATCCGTTTCAGGTGCACGTCCATTAAGTGAAAAGTCCGTTATACGAAATGCATTTTCCCATAGAAATACATGTTAAAACATTAATTCGTTCTGCAGCATAAAATAACCATACCGTACCATAAAAAAAATGAAAATGGAGCAGTCACCAATTATGCTGGGTAGTCAGATGTTGTGAGGAGGAGATGAAGGAACACTTTCTTCACACATTCATACAGACATACACTTTTACACATTGCAGCGGGGTCTCTTTTTATTGTTTTTTAATCGGAGTCAGATTCAGGAGAGGCTACCAGGGCTTGCAGGGTCAACTCCTCTTGTTCCATCCTTTGTTTTTTGGCAGCTGGTTCTTGAAAAACATGTCCAAGGTGGTCTGTTTCTCTCTCTTCTTCAACACCTGTTTTCCAAAATACCTACATCAAGAACCTATTCTGGGAAGCCAAGAAGGGGAAAACATCTAAAAATAGTAGATTGTCAATGGCAACGGCAAAAGAGTGGAAAAATCATTTGCACTTGATTGCAGAAAGTCTGTTGATTTCCTCACGTGATGGCCAAACAGAAAGTCCGTTGTTCACAGCGTCTGTTATTTGAGGTGTATGTTATACGAGGCACCACTGTATTTTTTAAACATTTTTATTGACTCTGACTCCTCTATCAACAAATTTGCATCTAATTCCAACTCTACAGCCCTGCTTGTAAGTACCACTACTAGTATTGAAATCTGTGTGTATATTTCCCATGATGATACTGCTAGGTCCGTAATTTAACATATCCGTTAGCAGTCATAGCATCCTGATCACTGGTATAACCAATAAGTTAAAGTTGCTTTTAAAGACAAAGAAACAAGATATTTTCCAAGCAATACTTTAAAGATACAAATTCAATTTTCAAACAATATTTTGTATGTTCTGTATACAGAATTTACTAAGATTCCTTAGATTACTTTATTTACTGAAGGAGAAATTCTAACATAGAAAATTGTGAACTGACAGTGCTAAAAATAATCTTAAATTAGGATAAAATCTCATAAATTGGCAACTATGCTGCTATATACAGATAAATGGAAGGGTCTTTTTACCGTAAAAAGTAAACCATGTTATCTGATCCTTGACACAGCTGTGAAATAAGCCAAAACAATCATCCTGCTTTGCTTATGAGAACATACTTTATATGCAAGGTATGCTCTTATAAGCAAAACAGGACATGTTTCAGAAATGTGAAAATAAGTGATTTTCACATATAACAGCATGCTCTTGTATGTGCAGAAATATGGTACAGTACATGCTTTGATAACAGAAGGGATGTCATTGTTTTCACTAGATATAATCAAATTGAAAACATCCTTGATTGAATCATTTCTCTAAACTTTGTAAAATATTTTTTGGATTGTTTCATAAAATATTAGTGTTTAAAACAGTATTTGATTGTTATTAAATAGTTTGTTTAATATTTTCGGTTGCTTTTATTTTCAGACCTTTATCACAAGAAAGAAGAAAAGTAACCAAAGAAAATCTTGATAAACTTGTTGAAAATGTATGTATTTAATCAATTGGAAGTTATTTTATTAATTTAGCTTATAATTTAAATTGTTTATTTAAATATTTTTTAAATAAAAAAATTATTTGTACTTTCTCTAAAAAGTTAATATTGCTAGTATAAAATTTTATTGTCAAATATTCTTATTAAATTCAATATTATGAAAGCACACTTTTGTTAAGAAGAAGCAAGAAGCTAGAAAAAGAATTAAGTGTCACAAAACAAATAATGTAAAGCATTAAAATGAGTAATTATTCATTTTAATGCTGCATTATGATGTCATTTTAAACATTAAAATAGAACTTAAATTAAATACTTTGTTATTAACAAACCTATTTGAAGTGATGTGAACATTGACCAATATATTAAAAAAAATATATTGTGAATATTGCACCATATAGTTTACTAATAATGACTATTTTGGACTGTGAATGTAAGTCATTATCAGTTCTAAGACATAGCTCTGGATGGGCAGTGAAAAAGGATTCAGAATGTAAGCCTTGATGATTATAGAACATTTTGGCATGTTATATAATTTATATATTAATATTTATAATTGAATCATCTGATTTTATAAAATCTGATGCGATATAACAATAAAATTTTTATTCTAATTAAAATCTAGTTTATATAATCTGTTGTGTGCTGGAGCCTTGCATAACCTATCAAATGAATAATTATTAATAATAATAAAATGTTATAATTATTACCCATTCTTCAACTCCATCCCTAATTCTCCTCCATTCCCCAACTCCATCATTCATTATCAATTCATTTTTAGTGATTTACATCATTTTGAAAGGGAAATTTTAATTCTCCTTACCAGAACTATATGATAATTATCACACTTTTACTGATAATTCAATTTTACAATTAACTTTAGTTGACAGTTTTTCAAAGTAAGATAGGAAGTGGAAACTTCATACACATATAATGAAAACTAACAACATTTTATCTTATAAAATCAGTTGTACATCAAACTACTTCAAGAGTTTAGAATTTGTTTATTTTTAATGCAGCTTTTGCATAGGTGTTTTTGAATGAAAAATTGCCAATCATTATCTTAAGATAACAAAATTTTTGTTGTCCTGTTTTTGATATCATGTACTGTACAGTACATCTTGATATGTTTTAGCTCCTGGTTTTAGATGTTAGTTAAACAGTTTAAACAATTATTTTATTCATATCATTAAAACGAATCTTGTTATTGTATTTGGTTTTAACATTAATAGTCCTTATCCAAATAATTAGAAAAAACATTTTTATTCATAAATGAAGATAATATTTGGTACAGGAGAATAATGATATGCTTTTTGTTCTAAAATAAATGGTAATCTTTCATTTGAAATATATCTAAAAGTCAACTAAAAGTGATTCTTAGTTCATGATATCATTTGATATACACTTTGTGATAGATCATAATTAGGGATTTGTTTAATTTTGAATTGCTTTTGTCATTTTATTTCTTTTATGAAAGCAAAATTTGGTTAGCATTTAAAATATATATATTCCTTAATGTAGGATGTTTTATTACTTTGAATGTAAGTCAAATTTAATACATAAATATTAAGGGATACAAGTACAAAAAAATTAAATGTAATATCCTAAACATTAATTGCATTTATTTCTTTTAAAATTCCATACACAGATGTATGCAACTTGTAATAAATTAAGATAACCAGAAGACAAACAGTACCTTTATAGTCATCATCATATTTGTTTTCCCTTGAAAAAGACATTAGTCCATCTTGAAATTTATCAAAAATTTGATTTCTTTCTAAGCTTGCACTTTGTAGTTATAAATCAAGGGCTATCTGTACATAAGTACATATGTATTTAGATTTTAAAGTCATTGTAGTAATCAAAATATAAATTTTTAAAATAGAATATTTAATAATAATTTTGTTTTTAATTACAGCTGCAGCATTTAAGTCACTCCATGTATCCTTTAATTTTTTTAAGTATTCTGATGTTTATGAATGTAAAATTATTAAAAAAACAATTTATTATATTGAAACTTAATATTTGTTATAAATTTCTTAACAAGTATACAGTGAACAATTACATTCTGCGAGCTCAGAAGTATAATATGTTAATAGACATTTCATTTCTGAAATTTTACATAACAAGTATGACTTTTCTGATTTATCTGAGTTATTTTAATTATAAAATAATTGTAATACTGGGTCAATGCGAAAGTTTGTGGAATTTTCTAGACCTCTGTAGAATATTCTAAATTATTCTCCAATGAATGGTGCCTAAAAGTTTTTTGGGGTATGTAAATGAAAAGTGTTGAGGCACATAGTCATAAGTGAAAAAATATTCTGTGTGGCGATAACTTTTTACATATGTCAAGTTTGCCAATTTTTTTGTGACCAAATTTGCACATACCGTATTTTACGGACTATAAGACGCACTTTTTTCTTCGAAAAATTGTCTCCAAAATTCAGGTGCGTCTTATAGTCCATAACCTCTTATAGGTATTTAAAAAAAAAAATGCTTAAAAATTAAGGTGCGTCTTATAGTCCGTAAAATACGGTATGTGCTTTACGATTATCAGTTTGGTATAAACCGTTGTTATAGGACAGACATGGGCAAATTGCAGCTCTTTTTGAGTTACATGCAGCTCTTGCTGAAAGTGTTAATTTCTGCTTTTTATTATTATTTTTACTGTTTTATTTCCACAATTTTGTGAAAATATGTTTATTTAAAAAATTCAATATTTGTTTTATATTATATTTATATTATATAATAAAATGGTGGTACAGAACTGCGGTACAGAACAAAAAGTACAGAACTGCGGCTCCCATGCATTTTGCAAAACCTACATTTTGGCTCCCACTGAACTCTTGCTTGCCCACCCCTGTTATAGGAGATGAAAAATGATGCGTGTGTGTCAAATTAAAGTATAAAAGGTCATGGAAAGATATTAAAACCAGAATTGCCTCATTGCAGGGTTATGCTGTGTATTTTGTGGAATGTTCACGGACCAGTCTGTTAGGAGATGCTTCCCTGGAATACCACTATAACTTCCAAAATCTCCTGTGCTTGGCTGCAATGTTTCACAAATGCTGTTCACACCAAGTGGTCACAGATGAATATTGTGCGTTTTCTTTGTGACAATGTAAGGCCACACATATCAAGATTGACCTGGCAGAAGCTATTTGATTTTGAGTGGGAGTTTCTCCCTTGTCCCCTATATACCTCGGACATTGCACCATCCAACTACTGTCTCTTCCATTCCGTGCAACACTTTTTGGGTGGAAAGCAATTCACTGGCAATGAGGAGATGAAAATCATACTTACAGTTCTCCAAGTCAAAACACTCTGAGTTTTATTTGGCAAGAATCTGTGACCTGCCCAATTGAGGGAAGAAGGTGCTTGAATGTAATGGCAATTATTTTCTTGAATAAACTATTTTTTTGTTTTCAAAATAAATGTTGTACTATGAAACTCTAGAAAATTTCAGAAATTTTTGTACCAACCCAATATAATTTGAGAGATTTTAATTGTAATTCTTGCACATTAATCGTTATTAATATTAAAAATATAATTAATAACATTTTAATTATATATTTTTGATCTTAAGATGTTTGACTTTCTTAAATTAAATTTTAAAGAATTTAATTAATTGACTCTCATTATACAGGGTTGTTCAGAAGTAGTGCATCAGAAGATGCTTTCATACAGCACATATCTATATACTTTATTGAACACTATCAAGGAGAAAATTTACATTGGAAATTGTTGTAACATGTAATTATCAAGGTTTACTTTACAGTTAATTAGTATTAATTAATTAATTAATGTATAACATAGAAAACTACAATATTTAAGTATTTATTATGGTACAGCACATAATCTAATATTAGTTTGTGTGTCATACCATAATTATGAATAATAATGTGGTAAATAATTCATAACAATTAAGTGTACAATAAAACTTGATGATTACATACTACAGTGATATACATTATAAATTACATATTTCCCTGAAAGTGTCCCATGTGGTACATAAATACATTCTCTGCATGGAAGTATTCTCTGTTAGCATTACTTGGCTACTGTTAATAATAAATACAAAGAAATTTAGTTGAAAGATAGGTGGTTAGGTTACCATTTTGTACTAAATTTAATAGTTATATTAGTTGTGAATTAAATGTAAGAATACTCTGGGTAAAAAGGTTGATTGGTAGTAGGATTCAAACTTGAATCTTCAGCTTGCTGAATAGATGCATTACCAGTTATGTTATCTGAACATCCATCTGATCTTTGCTTCCAGATTAGTTAAATTAAATTGAAATTATTAAATTTTTTTCAAGAAGGCATCCTGACCATCTATCCTTAAACCAAATTGCTCTGTATTGATTACTAACAGCAGTCTAGTTCTAGGCCGAGATTTAATGTGGGACTTAATGATTTAATAAGTATAGAGTTTATGCTTGATTGTTTATATACACATTAATTAATCATTTTTTATTTTCAATTACAGATAGAGAGGAGGAAAAATCAAAATTTTTGCCGACTTACCTTGCCAAAGACGGTTTTTAACTCCGAATCTTTCCAGACTTCAGTTGAAGTCAAAAACAAAAATGTGATGATTAAAAGAATCATTTTTAATATTAATTAACTCATTCCAAAGACTTTTTAGTCAATCTACCTCTAGACAGAATTTGAAAGCAGAAAGTTTTTTTATTTATAAAAAAAAAAAATATGATAATTTTTGATTACATATAATAAAAGCTAGAGTAAAACCTTACTTGTTTAGAATAGACAATGAGGTAAGCCAAATTTTGTGATATTGAGTTCTCATCATTTATGTTTTTTCCCCATCATAAAACTCATTTATATTTGTGCATAATATATTAAAAATGTAATCATAAAACTCTGCATCTGATTATATTTTTAATGTATTATTAAAAATTCTCAATGAAGTTTTGACAGAACTGTATAAATTCAATTTTACAGTCGAGACGAATATCACGGTCTTCCACACATTTTATTTCTGTCCACAGTAAGTTGTTTCTGCTTTCCTATTATTTGATTAGCAGTATTAATTACAATGTGATAAATTTCTGTTATATGATTATAGTTCAATTTTTGTTATTTCTTTATTTGTTACACATGAATGATTTGTAAAATGCCAGCTAAATTTTTGAAACGTATACACCAGATGGGTTTTATACCAATATGTGAAATTTATAATGATCTATTATATCTTCTGTTGTTTTTAAAAGAAAAAATATTTGATAAGGAGTGTATTTTTGAGAATTTTTTTTGTACTTATCTATTAACATTCCAAAAAAATTTGTGTATTTTATTTAGTATCGTCTAATTGATTTTTAATGAAATTAAATTTTTGCTTGAATTTACGCACGTGTTTTGTAATTGAATTTATGTTTACTACACCTCGTACTGTAGGCAAGTGGTGCCCAAATTATGGTTCCATGCCAAATCTGGCCAGCAAACACATTTGATACACCACTTATAAATGATAGAAGTGGAGCTGATATTTGTGTGTGGAATATTCAAAATATTATTGGTCTTGTTACATGTAACTTGTGCATAATTTGCGGTCCACCAGTCAAAAAGTTTGGACACCACTGCTCTATGCTATAGTGTTATCACATAACTACTACTACAATTAACTACTATACATTAGCACATTTCATAACTATAATTATAACACCATAAAATTTTTTGGTAAATGTTTCAGTTATGTATTTTCAGAATGTAACACTTAAACATTAAAAACAATCAAGAAAAGTGCAGTAAATTAGTCTGACGAGTTTAAGATTGCTCATCTACCTCAATTGCCTTACATCCAATGGTAGTATGTAATAGTATTACATACTGATGTCATATACATAGATGAAATGGCTGTTTTCCTAAATTTTTGTTAGTTTTTGATACTTAAATTTTTAATGGAAATATTAGGTTAATGAATAATATAGATTAAAGAAGAAAAAAATTTGATCGTCTCAATATATTCATTAATGTTAACACACAATACATTTTATGTAGTAATTGTAAGAAGATATGAAACAGAATTTGAGGACAGTGATGATTTATGTAAAATAATAATGCTGTAATAGCAAAATAATTATTGAAGAGTGGTCAAACCTTGTTGCAATAGGAGCCATATATTGCTTATAAGAAATATGAGCCACTACATTCCTTATTTGAACAGTATTTTATATATATATAATCAAAATACTATAATAAATATCACTTATATTAAGAATGTGTGTATTTTGGGTGCATAAGTAAGAAAGGCTACCTAAAAAACTTTGAGAAAATAATTTTGTGCATTATAAATTAATTTCATTTCTTTTTATCTAAGTACATATTAACATTTCTCTCATTACAGCTTTGTGAGTTACAGTCGGAACACTTAATCATTTAAAATTTATACATACTCTTTAGCTTTCAGTTGCCTGTTTAAGTTGTGAGTTACAATTACAATTTGTGTGTATATTACACTACATAACAGTCGGCAAACTTATAAAAGCATTACACGTGCATAAGCAGCATGTTTCCAGTTTATGAGAAGTAATTGCATAAATGTTGGGAGCCACAATAAGGATCTAGAAGAGGTATAATAACCGATTGATATGTTTTGCTTTATTGCCGCAATTCTAACTAGTGTTGTTTTAATTTTAAAAAAAATGTTTTTAAACTCAAAAATTGATATATCTGTATATCATGTTTTTTATATTAATTAAGATTTATATGTATACAGTGGACTCAATAACTTGTCCTTAATAATAATTTCAATTTGCATTTAAGGATAAGATTGACCTAAAGTAAATTGACTAATCAAATCTTAGCATTAAAAAAACATGTTTTTTTTTTTTTTTTAATTTTTAGATTTTGAATATTTCAAAACGTAATGAGCACATTTGTGATTTAACTATTATTGGGTCAATTAAATTTACTAGTTCATTCATATGTATCTTTTTATTTGGAACTAAACATTCATACTGTGCAGATTTTACTGTAAAATTTGAATTGCACATTGACATGTTCACTCCAACAGTGACTGGTTAATCAGTTTACTGATCATTTTTATTTTAAATAGAAATGGCAGACGAGAAAACTAAAGGCTTTTGTCCATAGCAGAAAAAGTATCTGTAACAAAATTTCTGGAGGAAAGAAAAAAAAAATGAATTGCAAAAGAATTTGACATGCCATTCAGTACCTGAACCCTATGTACCAAACAAACAGAGAGAATTTCAATGAACAGAAAATGAAGCATAAGTGTGAGCATCCAGATGCTGAAAGGTATCAAAAAAATAATAAAATATATTATATTAAGTCTATTTATATAGTTTGTATTGTGATACTTATGATCTTTTTATAATAATAGTAGTTTTTGCAACTTGAAAATTATTCTCTTTCCTTTCAAGTTATTGAGAATCGTCTGTACTTAGACATACTAGAAATTCTAGACTTTCAGTATAGTTTCCGTTTTGTACCCGATACCTTGAAATCCTTAAATGAAAGTGCAGATTCAACACTTTCGGTATACCAAATTTGCACTTTCATACATTTTTCGACCAATAAACAAACGGTTTAGAGTTATCATGCAATGGTGCTTTCTGTAACTTCTGGTAATACAAAGATCATTTGTGAAAATTATTTCTTATTCTCTGTTTTATGCTTGCTTTATGTTCTTAACATTTTAAAATAATGTTAATTTTATTTCTTTCTTTTAAGCTCTCTGGGAAATATATATATGTTAATTTTTGAAGATAAGTTGAAGCAAGAATAAGTAAATAAGTTAAGAAAACAGGTAAATTTATACATAACTTTGTATTGACATTTTTGAAAGAATTGTACGTTATTTTCTCATGCATCATTAATGTTGCATAAATCAACTATTTCATATAAAAGGTGCATTGTTTTCATTCGTTCACATCTTTACAAATGTGTAGCCATGTGCATAAATGCATATATTGAATAATAATTTGTTTTTAAACAGAATTATGACTCACTAGTTTAAGTCTCGAGGGCGTAATGAATTACTTAAAGAAAATATAATATAAAAATTGATTTACGGCCATAATAGTGAACTGTAGATAAATTTATAAACTTAGTCGCAGTTTTTTTTATTGTAAAGATTATTATGCATACAGAAACCTGGAAATATACATCATTTCTTTTTTAGATGATGATGCAGCATTGAAATGCTTAGGATTCTTTCATAAGACAGATTTTATATTTTGTAAACTTTGGATATATTAAATAATAATTTAATATATCCAGGAAATTTCTTAAAATAATTAACTGTTTAGCTTTAAAATTAAAAATTATAGAAATTCCTGTAGAGAGTATGAATCACCAGAGAAGAATCTGAATACCCATTGAGAGAAAAATATCTGCCATGCTCTTATAGTATAGTTTTAATGTAAATTTCCTGTATAAATTGATAAGAAGAAATGATAATTACTAAAATATATTTTGGCTATATTTATTTTCAGATGTAACTTTTAAATTATTATTTTTTGCAGTCACAACATTAATTTTCCTTTATTGGATATATTTAAATAAAGCTAAGAATTAATTCTTTAAAGACATTTTTTTGTCGTGATATTATAAAGGCAGCTCTTAAATGAAGATAGACAGTCCCTTTGTGCCAGCACACTATAAATTTATGCTGGTATAACTTCATTCGGTTTACATTGGTTCGGGAAAATCAGTTTTTGATCTGTTCTTATTAGTTTTAACTGTTTTTTGATCAAGCCTTCCACTAAATTGGATGAATTTACACTACTGTCAGCTCATAGAATTCATCCACACAGGGACTGTCTTGATTAAACAAAGACAATTCTTCCGCACCTGCATTCTATAAACTATAAGAGATGCCTTTAAAAGATGACAACAACTAAGAATTTTGTAAATATAAAATAGAAAGTGTTATCCCACTGCAACATATACTTAGAAAATTATACTTTTGGTTTATTTTTTAACTCTGTCCTGTGAGCACTAAGAGGGCAAGCCCATTATGAGTTTGATCAGGACCACAATAGGGTGGCCAGGTGATGAGGGATGGGCCAAACAAAATTTAACTGCTCTGTCATCTGGCTGTCACCAAATTATACTGGAAGCATTCACTTTTTTCTCCTTTATTATAAAATCTACTGTGTATTCTGTTTATATAATTATACATAGATGTATAGAATGTACAGTAGGTCTTATAACATGGGAGGAAAAAGTGCATATTCTAGATAATATATATATATATATATATATAATAATGTAATATGAAATTTATAAAAGATAAATGAATGTAAACATTGCAAAATTTAAAATAAATGTTTTCTATTATAAACATTATAAGAATCAAAACTTCATTTTTATTATTTATTTATCTTATAAACTATACAGATTAGGATAATATGAATGTGGAAAACACTGACCTTTATATATCTTCTTCTTCAAGTTTAAGAATAAATATATTTTAAAATACAAAAATTCTTTATTTAACTTTCTCTTTCTGATTTAATAAAAACATGTTTTATTTTAATTAAGGGGGGAAAAATACTTTTATTTCATATTATGACTTACAAATCTATACACACAACATTAAACAAATAATCTACAGAAAAATAACTGTACATCGGTGAAATTTACAGATAACTAAATTATATTCAAAATCACAGAAAATGAAAAGACTTTGGAAACTTTACAGACCAGAGAGTCTTTGAACAAAGTCATACTCTTTCATATTGATAATGATGTAGATCTTATTGCAGTTTAAAAAAGGGGAGGGTAAGAAAATATGCAATGAGATCCAAAATAAAAGAATGTTTCAAGTGAAATACATAAAAGATGGAATTCTTTTACGCTCTTGAACGAAGGAATGGAAAGAAACGATGCTGAATGACCTGCAGCATCTTAATTTGTCTTACTAAAGGAAGAGCAGAGGAGACTGGATGTGTACCATAAGGTACATTAGGTTTTAGAGCGTGTTTAGCCATAAGGATCTCTCTTAGCAGTTTTAATTTAGGTGATGGTAATTGGGGTTTATTATACAGGGGTTTTGGAACTTGTGGAACCATTACCGGTCTGGGTTGAGTGGGTTCTGGATACAGGAGAACCATCTCTTGCTCTGTGGCTTTGGGTTCGTAACTCTCTCTGGGGTGTAGGGCCATTGGTTGCTGGACAAATATCACTTCTTCGCGTGGTGTTGTAGGTGCTGGTATGTGTATGCGTCTGGGGTGGTGGTGCACTGGAACTGGCACGGGAACAGGTACTGGTGTGAATAAAAGGATAACAGGATGGAGAGAAGAGGTCTGGGGTCTCAGCGCAGGATGGATGCGGAATGGAGTCGGCGGTGGTCTAACCGGCAAGTGGAATGGAGAAGGATGATGCATTTGTGGTACCGGATGCATCATTGGATGCATGATGGGAGAATGTCGTAAAGGTCTTAGAGGCATCATCGGTGGTGGAGGAGGGAGAGATTGCAGCATGTGAGGTACGTGTAGCGTGCGAGAAATGGGTTGAGCCGGAAGGGGAATGTAAGAAGGTACTGGACGCATTTGAGGAACGGGTCGCATCCTTGTTATATGGTTCATCATATAAGAGGGATGAGGAACGGGAACAGGTATGGGTATGGGACGAGGTCTTGGAGGAGGTGGCAGTGGTCTGAGCATGATAGAAGGTTTTCTTAAGGTAGGAACTGGAATAGGCAAAACCATTGGGCCATCGTCGTCATCGTCATCGTCGTCATCTTTATCGTCTTTATTGATATTTTGGAAAGTTTCTTCTATAAGTGCTCTTTTGATTAGAGATGTTGCAACATGCAGCAAATCTGGCAAAAGTCGACTCCCTTCTCTTCTTAGAGGTAGAGGAAAGGGAATGCTTCCAAATGGTGTAGGCAATCTGGGAAGAGCCTTGACGAAAGGAGAGAAGAGTTTTGGCTTTTCTGGAGGAATTGGTTTCGGTTTAGAAGGATGTGGAAGACCTAAAATTTTTGCAATCTCGTCAAATTTTGGCCTTCTAAATCCACTTTGTGATTTTTCTGTAGTCTGACTCGGTTGTGGTGTCTCAGTTGTAACTTCTTCACTCTTATTACTGTCTTTATTTTCTTTTTCTTTTTCCTCTTGCTTCTCTGTCGTCGACTCGTCATCCTTAAGTATCACCACTACTGGCTCTTCAGCTTCAGAGCTGTCAGTTTCAGAGGACTTTTTGGGTTCTGGCAAATTATTCGATTGCTCAGGAGGAACTTCAGTCGCCGATCTAGCTTGTGACTCTTCAGCAATGGGCTCATCATCATTCACAGGAAGAGCCAAGACGTAACCTGAATTCTGAAAAGTAAAGAAAAATAAAAGAAATTACTCGCTTGTGAAGCTTCCATACTGGATTATCAACCGTAGAACTTATCCTACCTCGTTAGTGTCTGACCTTTCTTCAGTAGGAGATCCTAAACTAACAGTTCCTATTAAAAGACCAAAAGAAAAAAAATAAATATATAAATAAATAAATTATTTTTATCCAAAAATTGTTTAGAATTTAAATAGGTTAAGTGTGATTTTCATAATAACTAACTAAAAATAAAATGTCAACACGTGTAGGAACCCGGTTCCTTGCACCCTAAGGGTTATCGAACTTTGAGGATCTCTTTCGTGAGTTTATTTCTTACTTTCACTTCCTCCTCCTAAATATGGGTCACGTATAACAAGAGGACATTGTCTCTCGTATAAATATCAATTTACGGATACAGAAATTGCACCTGGGGTCGACGCACCCGCTAATTTATATTCGATCTTAAAGTTAGAAACCATACTTCCTTCTATTGCAAATTATAATACCGTATTGTTTATAAATGGAAACTTACCTACGAGTAGTAGGACACTTAATGTCGATATCAGTCTCATAGTAAGGATATCTATTGGTTCATGGAATCAGCTGAAAATAGAAAAATAAGGGTTAGTTACCATATAAGTTGATGTAACAATTTTTATAATCAACCCCCTCGAATTAGGGAACGTTAATTGTATGTAAATAGGGCAAATTTTAGGTTTCTTTTTTAATTTTATATATTGAATATGTATCTGACCCGTTTCAAGAGGACGCAATAAATTAACATTTTAAGAATATTGTAAAGTGAACAATAGCCGTATTATATCGATAACAATATTGAAATTGCTATTGATAGGGCATTGAAAATATAGAAAAATCACTTAGACGAAATCATTGCTTCGAAATAATACAATTCTGAGACGTTTCATTGATTTTTTTCCTCTCGAAATTTACAATAATTACACTTCGAGAAACAATAAAATTCGCAAAAATTTCAGGTCGTTACAAACAATAAAGTTTTCGGCGATGACCCGAGTCCCGTCCTGCTTAACTGGACAATAGATCGAAGTAGGACATGATTGACAAATAGCTACAAAACATCTTTATGACCTCGAAAAACAATTTTTTCCAGGAGAAAATGAATTTCTTTATCCATTTTTTTTTCTTTTCAAGAATTATAATCCAGGATAACTTTCGTAAATTCGTGCCACACTTGGATTTAAAAAAAACTATTGTTAGAAATAGGATTCTCATCCGTTCTTACAGTAGTAGTATTATCTCGAACAGGATAACTAAGAAGAGTTCATTGCCCACTTCACTCTCGTTCATCATCTTCCGCATCTTTACGAGTTCAACATTCTAGGACACGGTTTTTAAACATTTACGTGGGGGATTCTTTTATACCTTTTCCTCTTTGAATAAAATTACGACTTTTTTACGACTTTTAACTACTGCACTCGTTAATTTAACTAGTTTTTCTTGTTTTTTTTCTCCTCCTTTATGCTCTAATAGATTTTGATCTATCCATCCCGGATTATAAAACTGTACAGCTGAAAAACTATAACGCTAGCTTATTTACCTCATAACTTGCAAATCCCGTAAATTAAAAATAGACCCTTAAAATTACTAATAAAAACTAAAAACTAATTTAAAAATAAATTAATTTTATTTACACGCTTAAACGACCGCCGAGAATCGATTACAAGTAAACAGACCAAGGAATTAACCAAGATTTGAAGTGTTTAACCACGTTGCAAAACTGTTTATCTCAGTAAATCACTGTCGAATTAGTTCTAAACGATTAATCTAAGAGTTAAATTAATAAACCTTCAGCGGAATTTTTATAAAACGTCCGTAATATCTCTAAAGATGCCGTTTCGTAAGATCACAACGCGCATTTATTTCCGTGTATACGGGGTATAGGATTACGTACTCACCTACCAATCCTGCTCTTAAAAACTGCTTTTTTTTACTACCGTATGCAGTATTGTAGTAGTCTATCGACAACACCTGTATCCTCCGAACTGGGAACTGCCGCATTCGGGACATTTATATGGAGACAGGAGAAGGGGGAGGAGTATAAAGTACAACAGTACCCCCACCGCTTCAGTGACGACATATGTGCGCGCATAGGACAATGACTCGACCATCGTTCAGTATCCTACTTTCCTGACCCAGAACTCCTTAAACTAACAACAAACCATGCGAATCTTTCCTTCTGGAGCTACAGACCTAGATTTAATCTGCCTAAGGATCCTAAAAATACCTTATAGCAATTTCGGCTGGACTTCAGCGTAGTATTTAAATAGGTCAGAATGGAATTTAGGTGTGTCGTGTTTATGAGATGCCGAGTCGAGAAAAGCGGAACAGAAAATGGTGAAAGGATGACCTCTGAGGAACAAACATAGAACTGTGTCACCTTCGCATATGTTATTTCGTCTCTAGGTTATGTCACTTTCCCGATAATGGAATTACATATCTACTTGTGTTTTTTTTTCTCTGTGTGTGTGTGTGTGTGTGTGTGTGTGTGTTTTCTTGGATTTATTCCCTTGCATCATTAAATTTTTTACGTTGTTCTCTCGATAATATTTTATAAATTGAATTTTATGGTATTCTGTTAACTCTTTGTTTACTTTCTATCGAAGTTTTCGTGCGTAACATATTTGCTCGATGATTTTTCAAAATGTTTTTTTTTTCTGTTTCCCCCTTGCTTTTTTTTATTCTGTTTTAAACTTACAAATGCTTGTGTGGTAGTAAAAAATGAAAGTTTACTCGAGATTCACGTAAATTTTAAGATCTTTACGCAAGATTCATTCTGAAGAGTTAAAGGATCAGCAGAGAGATTCGTTTTCTTGAATCGCTCTGCTAATTTTACATTCATTTTTTTCATTTTTCATGTAAATCTATCATTTAATTTCTTTATTCACAAGTAAACTAGTGGAAAATTTGTAAAAATCCGTCTATCAACACAATGGAGTTTTGCAAAATACTATAGAAATTTAGCTTCAGAAAATATACTTATTAGACATAACGGATTCTTCCATGGGCGTATAAAATTACAATTTTACAAGATTACAGTAAATATGTGGTAAAATCCGCATACACTAGCACAGAATCAAGTATCATAGAATTGTTTGGGGGGAAATTAGGTACGACCATTCCAGAAAACCCTTATTGGGCTATAAATAGATTCCAAGATTGCCGAGATTGTTCACGTTTTTAAGCTCTAAAATAAAAATATAACGACTGGCAACGGTAGTAAAAAGGATCCATTTTCTATTCTGATATTACACCCGGAGTCATATACTACTTAGTGATTATCATTATGGTTAAAAATTAAAGGAAATTGGGTCATAAACAATTAAACACACTCCCGTCTTGTTTCCAAGATTGTTAAGTGAGAGTTTTTTCGTTTTTTTTTTCTTTTTTCTTTCCTAATATTTTCCTCATCAGTCGAACCCTATCGAAAATCCATTGTTACATACTACAACAGGGAGAAAATTCTGCGTCGATAGCGACATTTATAAAGCGTTAGCGAGTTTAAGCCAGCTGTCGAGATCGAATTCCAGCATTTTTCCTGGTGTTATTTTTAAATTAATTAATTATAATAATTAATTTAACACAAAACCCTTAAAGATAACCCGAGGGACCATATTTAACGTTTAAAATTACATTTATTAGGCCACAGATCTTTTTTCTTCACCAGAAAAAATTTCTTTCTTACATTTTCCTTTCGTTAAGTTTCCACCAAAGAAAATTTGGCTCGAGATTTAATGAGCCACAGTTTAAAAAAAAAAAATACTGGTTTGGTACGAATTTTAAAGAGGATTGACAGAGTTGAATGACGAATTTTCCTCCCCAAAATAAAAAAAAATCCAAAAAAATTTCACATGTAAGAGGAAAATGATCATCATCATTCGAAGATATTTCCTAATATTGTTGAGTGAGATTCAATTGAAATGCCCATTGATCCTGTTTTGTTAAAAATGTTTGAAATTTTCAAGTTCACTAACCGTGTAACGAAAAAGAAAAAATAAATAAAACACGGGAAAAAATTTCTCCAAAAAACAATGTGGTTATTTACATTGTTACACTGACACGATTCCGAAGTCGTTCGGGTTTTTATTTTTATTTTTTTCTACGGTAACACCCGCGTTACTGTACAAACTGTCGATTAATGCCTCTAAGTAATCGATTACAGGTTGCCATTTTGGATGACGCCATGATTGATCGCGTGGCAAACTTGGTTTGCGATTTTATTGATTTTTAATGTTATGAAAATTAGTTCGAAATTGTAAATTGTTACTGCTCTGCCATGCGTTGTGAGTGTTGCTTTTGTTATAAATTATGTTACAAGAAGCAATTTATAATCGTTACGTTTGTTTATTTTGTGTATATTTTAACCGTGTACATGCGGTGTTTTCATTTTTGTTCCTTTAAAAAAAAACTTGTAAAAGGTAAATATAGACTGGTCCAAAACTGACCGTTAAAACGTCTACATTTCTGCTCCAGCAAGTGGCCAAGTGGATAAAACCACCGAACTCTGGTGGTACCCACGTAAAGTATCTCAATGTTTCTTTATGTTTCTAACATGAAAATGGGGGCCAATTTCCCATAGAAAGTCATTCCCCCTTTCTGCGTCATTCTATCAAACGAAATTTCTGTTTTATTCGAACACTGATTTGAATGCAGTTAACCGTCCTTTGGGGCCATCCTGTTTACGCATTGCGTTGCGTTAATGCAATGCGACGCATCGTGTTGCACCATTGAAAATTGCAGCATCATACCACCATTCACGCGCCATTAAACATTTTAATAAAACTTTATCATTAAATTTTTGAGCCATCGGCCATACAAATCGATGGCTCGGCATGGAATCACGCTACCAATATTACTATAAGAGATTTTTAATATAAAGTTTTATGATGCGTAACGTTAGTCACCAACTTTCGTAAATGGCTCTGCTCCGTAACTCGTAACCTTTTATTATTTATTTATTTTTCTTGTATCACATCGTCGTCGTCGTCATTTCTCGACGTGTCGAATCGATTAATGCTACAAAATCGATTTTTGCAAGCGTATATTTTCAGGCAGACGATGGTGTTTGATGAGCCATCGGCGACTGGCGAGGAAGTTACGTGTTGTAAACACTTTCTGGCATTCGTAATGACTCGTCCTGAAATTGTTATTAATGGTGATTTTATAGAGTAACGTGTTAATAACATGCTTCGTGCCAAAAATCATGAGTAAATGTTTCGGTTTGTTAATCGATTTTTCTAGTATTTTTCATAGGAAGATGTTTCCAACTGTGTTATTACTAATCGTTAATCGATTTTTTAGAACACTGTTTATATGCTTTAGTCTCTTGTGACTAATTGATTTTTAATGATTTTTAAGCATAAAATTGCTAAATTTAACAATTTTTATGATTATAAAATCGATATTTTAAACAATTAATCCAGTTTTTCTGAAAGCCCTTTGAAAATTCTTCTATTTTTAAGCCATTGAATGCCCATGATTCATAAATTTAACTTGTATAAACTCTGGCTCCCGCAAAGCCTTTGATCGTCACGTCAATGGCTGTAATATACATCATCATCTTATTTAAATTTTGGTATCTATGCTGAGCCATAGTTTAGCTAGAAATAGAGTTGAATCCCGTGATCCCTTACTGAGCGATTGAACATGATAGTGAATCATTAATTTGTGAATATTATCATAATTTGCGCATCATTAAACACAATAATGCACTCACTTGATGGAAATTTGTGATTTATGGCTCTTTAAGGAATTACAGAACGAAATTTATGGAAATTTTTTAAATCTCATTTAAGCGTTTTGGATCATCGATTTGTGGTATATTATTTACTTTTGTTTTTGTAATTTGATTGTTGTTTTATGCATATCGGAAAAAGTTAATATCGAGTTCATTTTATTATGGCTCAGAGATTCTAACTTACGGATGAATGGCTCAAAATCTTTAAACGTTTGAGCCACCCATTTGTAGATTGAGATCTATCTATGAGCCATATTAAAATGAATCGAGACTTTAAGCCACACATGATTCATACTTGTGAGCCATAATTAAAATAGAATCTTTACCCCATTATGTTAAATAAATATTAAAAAAAAAAAAAATGGTGATTGTAAATGACTAAATACCTAAAATAATAATGTTAATGTGCCCATTTACAGCACATTATACTGTACAACAATTACACAATAAAATACAAATTTCCGAACCCCGACTAATGTACAAATCACGTAGCTCATGATTTGGGATCGTGTACAAGTAATCAAAGTATGCGTCGTGTCTAAGTAATGTATCAAATGTTCTATATTTATTAATAACCGTCGAGGACCGACATAAGAACGAATTCTTCCTGAACGTGTATACAATTAATTTATGAAATATTCTACATTTATTAATAGGTTTTGAGGTCTACGTGAAATTACGGTTGACGTTCTGTGTTATAAACAATTAAACTCGGAGGGGGTTGTAATTTAAGTGTCGCTGGTATGCGAAACTTTTACTCGATTTAATGGCTGGAAGCGTTACAAAGAGTTTAAAACTGAATAAAAATAACTTGGCTTTAACAAATCACGAGTAATGAACGCATCGAACTTTCTCGTTTTCCTAAATATATTTTTACGCCGCTCTATAAAAATGGATGCAATTCAATTGTTTATCTGTATTATAATCAGAGGCGTAACCGTATACAAAATTAGTTTACCGGGTAATTCGGTATAAGAATTATTATTATTATTTTTTTTTATTTTCTGTAACTAAATTAAGAGTTATACCTCCTTATTTTGCTCTAGATTGACAGATAGGGATGTAAAATATATTATAAAAATATAAAAAATGGAGGCAACAAAATGGCCGCTGAGAGTTTTCCTCTCACGATAGGTGCCGAAAGAAATAATTTTAAAAAAATATTATTCGTGATAATACCCGAAGAAATTCGTGCTCGAGGTAAAATTCCGATGTGAAATTTTATTCTCGCGCAAAAAATTTTTGCCACAGCGGCCGCCATTTTGTTTTCTGGCTCATACTAAATGTGTAATATATAACTTAACTTTAGCTCTTGTTTCTGTTTTCGTGTTAAAACTGTAATCGTTAACGACACGTGTGCTTAAAAGGTCATATAATTTTAGAAATATTTATATGAATGAATAATTTTTAACATAAATGCATAAATTATTACGATTAAAAGAACGAGGAAGATGATGTATAATGTCAACATTAATGTTATATGCGCAGTGCGTACTCGGTATCATATTTCTCGTTTAAAATAAAAATAAATTAATAATTATAATTTATGATCGTGCTTCTATAAATTCATGCACTTGGAAATTTCTAGCATAAATTATCATTTTAATATGAAAAAATGTCATCGTTTTGCTACCTGGTTACCGTCGATTGTGCAATGTTTGCAAGAACTTTACAAGTTGGGGATGCAATATTCGTGTTTTTAACTAAATATTAACATAGATTATCGTTTTAAATTAAAAATTTTGCATAATTTTTTGATTTAGCAGTAAATATTCTGCAAAATTTTCCATAATTCTCGCCGATTTTACACCAGAAAGAACTTGGTTTCAAGCTTAGTGTAAATAATGCCAAGTTCAAAATGCTTAAGAATTATCTTAAACAATCTTAAATTTTAATTAGCGAATAATGTGCAAACAATTAACATTGGATAAATCGATAAATGATGATTTATTATTTATTATTATTTTTTTTTTAGCCAGATAATTATAATTGACATATTAATGTCAACTACGAATCTGCAAAAAGATCATAATCGGGTAAGGTATGAATACAATAATGAATTTTTTATATTTTTTATATACTAATAAGCCTCGTGGTCGTATTTAACATGATAAAGAACACGAATATATTTTTCTTCTGCTCGCTTTTTTTTTCATTTTTCAAGAATTTGCAAGATTTTTTCGCGTTTTTAAAGGTTCGATGGCATTAAAAAATTGATAAGAACGTTTCTTTTAATTAAAAAAAAGCAATTATTAAAGCTCATAGCCTCAAAATGAAAGAAGTAAAATGGAAGCAGAAATTCGATTTTAATTCGAGTCAAAGAACTTAAATCACCAAGAGTGCAATCGCTTGTAAAATATTAGCTTCCAGCATAATTTTAGCAAATTTAAAACTGTTCTTAATTAATCGTTTCGACGAATAAAATTTTTTTTTAAATATTCAAATTAACTTTAAATAATTAATTTTGTATGCTAGAACACAAGCGCCGTAAAAATTTCGATGGTTTTTCTATAATTTATACATTTATGCAAATTAATTTTTAAGCCTGTGTATAACCAAAATCGAGATTGTTAACCAGAATTAATCATTATAAATTCCGTTTCATAATTTAAGAAAATAATAAAAAAAGAAAATTCTACAAAATTAACTATAATCTAGGCTTTAAAAGACAAAAAATATCACTCTAACGTCGAGAAATTAACATCGATGCGTCGCGCTATCCTGGAAATTTACATCGCTGCGTCGCGCGATGAGATGCGACGCGACGTTTAAAAAAAAAAAGGTGTAATTTTAATCTAGATTTGTTATACATTACTGTATTCTCATTTTATTAACTAAATAAATATAATTTATTGTAATTATTTATTGGAACACAATTATAAAAAAAATTTATTTAATTTTGACATAGGAACAATGTGAAATAGTTGATAGAAATCTTCCATTTTCTTATCTGAAGATGTCATATCTTAGCGAAACGATAAAGGTAAACAATCATTAAACAAAACTAGTTCATTGTACACAGGCTGATTATAAACTTTAATAACTCTGGATTTATATTTGACAGAAATATACTGTAAGATACATATAAAAGCTGAATTTTTACACTTTTTACCCGGCCATTTTCATTAATTTTTCAGTTCCTTCTAACGATTCAAAATGGCGGTAGTGTAAAAAATGTTTAACTGTATTACGCCTCGCATATGCAGTAAAAACTATGATAATTAAGCTCGTGTATGTCATTTACAGAGGGTAATGGGGGGCCTGGGGCAAAATGCTTACTGGGGGCCTTATAACAAATTAAATTATCACACTAAAGGAAGCAAACGGAAAAAACTGTATAGGGCACCTAATTCATCAGGCCAAGAGGGAAATTTGTTCCTTCCCCTTCCTCTGGTGTCCCTTGTCACTTTATAGTGCGTATGTATTGTGTATATACTAAGAACTCTTAACTTATACGGCATATTCTTTTGTACTGTTCAAGCGTATGGATTTAAGTTCATGAATAATACATTTTTTGGATGTTTCCGCATATTTTTCTGTAGAAAATATTATAAAAATGCAGCAGACACGCGTTTCGCAAGAGTAAATTCTCATTACTTCGTTATAAACAATGTTTTTGGCATGATATTCACTTGGTTTCTTGGCTTAAGTAGTTCACCAAAGCAATTATTTTTCTTTCTCTCTATCGATTGTCTATATCCTTAAATATTTTGACCTACTTTATTGGTTTAAAGAGAGGTTCTTTTCAATTACCAGGTGGGGATTTTTGCTGTTAAAGTTGGAAAAATTTATTGTTTTCGTATCGTTCTGTTGTAGATCATTGCTAAAACCAGATCAAAAGTTCAAGTATGTTGCTTATCTTCTTCTAGATAAGGATAATTTCTGGTTTTTTTTTCTGCTTCTAAGTTGAATTATTAGTTTTTTGTTTCAAAAAATTTGATCTTTTCACCTTTACTTTACTACTTTCCTAATAGAAGGTCTTTTTCCTTTCTGGTTCGTCTGCGAATTAATTCGCGTCGCGTCGCTTTCGCGCTGCGCCGCTCTTCTATTTCACACTACAGTCTTCATTAATATCGCACCCATTTGTTCAGCTATTTTACTTACAATAAGAGAAACAAAGGTTTAAAATTTGCGTAGAAACTAGAAGAATAAGGTTTAGGATTTATAGTTCGCGCGCGCTACAACGCGAAGCGACACGCGTTCAGAATTGTTTTTTAATGATTTAAAAGATTCTCTTATGTTTCAAGTCTTATTTATTCTTTATAAATTTTAAAAAATGTTTTAATTACAGAATTTTTTATGAAAGTTCTTAAAATTCGTTAGTAGTAAGCAGATTCACAAGCGCCAATGCGGATGTGACGCGATAAACTATCGCGATCGCGTATCGCGCACTCCAACTATAAATCATTCAATTCTAAAAATGTATTTATACTTTTACTTTCGTTCAAAATGTACATATTTTAAAATATCTTTGCTTTTAATAAGGAAAGTAATCCACAATCAGGAATAAATGATTGTTTTTCTAATCGCGCGCGATTCGACGCGATGCGATTATATACTGTATTTATAATCAATTATATATTATATAACAACCATTTATACAGCTTTAGAACCATATAACCTATCAAATTAAACTTAATTTTATCAAAAAAATTACAAATTTTTAATTTAACATATATTAACATACACGAAAACTAATAAATTGAGCTTTGTATCGAGGTACGCGCGACACGATTCGACGCCACAGTTAGTTATTAGACTCAAATTTCAGTCGTAACGCAAAAAATATATATTCCACTTTTAAGTACAGAAAACGATGAAGATTCTCTTAGACAATATTAATAAAATATAGTTTAATTTGTATGCTCATAAATTCGTAACAATTTGTAAACTCGTGTAATAAAGCTTCGCGCCATGCGACGCGACATATACTTCTTTCAACTTACGCGGTTGAAATTTTAGCTTCTAACACAATATTCTAATTCCAGTTTACTCGAGAGATGATAAAGATCTCTTCGTACTACTTTAATAAAACGTAATCCGATTCTTATGCCAAAATTTTCAAGATTTGTTACAAGTTTGAGTAGTGAAGCGCCGCGCCACGTGGCGCGACGCGAACCTCATTCGACTTAAAAACTCTGGAAATTTTATTTTGTAACACCGAAATCCTAATTCCAGTTTATTCGAGACGACGATAAAGATCCTCTCAGACGATTTGAATACAATTTAGTCCAATTAGTGAGCTCGTAAATTGGTAACATCTCGAAGCTTTCACATGACAGACGTGTAATCATTTATTCACTTTTTAACCTTTAAGAGTATTCTTAGACAAACTCGTTAAGGACGGACGGATATTTGACCCCTTCTACAAAGTGTCAATGGCACCGATTATAACCTGTAAGATGATGATCTTCCGTACGTGTTACAAGATTCTTACACAAAGATAAACAAACAAGAGAGATGATAAAAGAGAAAATTGTGTAAAAATCTTGATTTTTCTATGGAAAAAAAAAACAAATTTTGCATCTATTAAGGTAAACTAGTTTCCTTCTTTTTAGAAAAATACAATAATTTTTTGAAGTTTACAATGTTCTAAAAATACAGATACATGATTCACAGTCTATATACTTCATTAATCTGTGTTTTAATTCTGTTTATTGTTATCGATAGCGTGTGTCTACGATAGTTCTTTTAAAAAATGACTAAAATTAGTTAACATATGCTATAAATTATTTAATTTGATCAATGAGACAATTTGGAATATGTTAAACGGTTCGGAATCCATGCATAAAGTTCCTTTATTTGTTACAAATCCCTGTTTAAAATAGCGTTTAAATTGTATAAAGTCCTGGAAAATTCCTTTAAAATCGTGTCCAAAATGTTATAAAATTGTATAGAAAGTCCTTCAAATAATAAATTTTCTACAGGAAAGTCTTCCAAAATCCTGTAAGCTAGCGGTTCTCAACCTTTTTCGCTGGTGTAACACTTGAGCCTTCTGTTTGTACACTTCTAAACCGATCCTTCTTTCATATACCCCTGGGGGTACGAGTTCTACCGTTTGAGAACTTCTGCCATAAAATCCTACTAGGAAGTCCCTTCTACAGAATTTTGTGTCCTTTATATAGGATTTTATATAGAATTCTCTTAAAACTTTGTAAAAGAAAACGCAAATATCTGCAAAAAGTTCTACCAAAATCCTACGAAGCAATGTTTAAAACGTATTTCAAGTCAAGCAAAATGTAGTTTAAAAAAAGTTAATTTAAACGCGTTAAACACGCTTTAAACTAAATGATTTATTCTAAATGATAAGCACTTTAATGACTCTTTAAACAATTTTTATGAGACGTTTAACTTTTTTCGGGGGTCGATCTTAGTTGAGGATAATTGCGTGCTTCGTGAGTTGAAAAACATGAAAAAAGGGCATTTAGAGGCCCACCTAGCATTCATTCTCGAGAATTTGACAGGGGTGGGCATTGTTCACGTGATCTACTTCCCAGAAATGCTATCTAAATCCTCATTCGGGCCTCATTTTTTTTTGTGTCACCAAATGAATGTAGGCAAGCGTCTAGCACTATAAATCTTCAGACAAGGGGCCTAAAAATTCTTAAATTTTATTTAGAAAAAAAAAATAAAAAAATAAAGAAAAAATTTTTGCATATGTTTACGTACGCGATAAATTCAGTTATCCGTAGATAATCAATTTATTCACATTGGGGAAGTAGTACAATGCCCCAGAAGGTGATTATTGGTCGGTCTGGCTCGACGTCATCAATCCGAGCACCGAATTAATGTCAAAAAACTCGAACGTATTCGATCTGGGGGGAGGAAATAAATAAAACAAAAATTGTCGTTTTTTAAGTGCATTTACCTCTCCGTTTTTAACTTCCTCTTAAGAGAAATGAAAAGAATTGACGTCAATTTGACGTCATTCGCCTCCTTCCCTTAAGAGATAAAATTCAAATTTAAACCATTTAATAAACGGATTTAATTAATTCCCCTTTGTAAATCGATTTCTTAATTAACGGCGAAGAAAAAGCAGTTTAATTTATGCAAGACGAGTTTTAGTGACGTCATTTATGAGTATAACAAAAACGGAAATGGCGTAATTTATGTGGGTTTTTTTGCCGGTTATGTCTATTGAGTACACTTTTAGTGATTTATAATTTAGAAAATAATCTTTTCCCTCCTTTTTTTACTTTTTTAAAAGTATTATTGTGTTCGGTTTCTGTCCTAGGGCTTCTTAACGGAAAGAGCAAGGAACAGACCTTCCTTGTAATGGTCTTCCGTCCTAATTTTTGCTCGGATGTTCTATATCTGCTTCAACCACACCTTTCACATCACTCCCCTTTCAAGGTCATTATAGCCTAGAAGGACATTTTCGAATATTATATCGATAGGGAAAAGCGGAAGGGGGAAAAATCCCTAAATCCAAGATATGAATCGATCTTTCTCTATACAGTTAGAGAAAAACTGTAAAGATATTTTTAAACATTTATGGATAAAAATTAAAGAATTTTGGAATTTAAAAATGTGGAAAACTTTATAAGTGAGTTGAATACCTTATTTATATTTAGAATCATTATTATTTTTATTTTTATTTTTTTCCTTTCCTCCTCTGTATTAACTCCATTCTTATTTGGGTCTTAATAAAAAAAATAAAAAAATAAAAAATTTATGTTGTGCACTGAACTTTCTTCAGTTACACACGTTTATAAATAATTATTTTATTAATTTAATTATGTTCTTTAATGAAGTTATTTCTCATTTATTTTAATTTTTAATATATTTAGAAATGTCCTATTTATTTTATTTAATACGATAAATTATACTTTAAAAGCTTTTAATATCCATTCCTTTAAAACATTCAGTTTTTTTTGTTTTTTTTCCTATTACAAAAATAGGCGTGAGTTCTCAGTTGCAATTTGAAATCTGCAGTTTCAAAGGCAGCGAATTCGAAAAGTTGAATACAAAGAAGTTGAATTAATATTGGATTTTAAATTTGTTGTATTTTCGTGCGTATAACCCACACCCCATGCCTACGATACCCCATTGCTTCAAAGCATAGGCGTGAGTTGGAGTGGCTTAGGAGTGGCTTAGTTGCAATTTGAAATATGCACGAACCTTATAAATTGTTTCTTAATTTAAAAAAGATAACCCGCAGGTTATGTACAGAAAATTATAGTATTTCTGTGTTTATTTATTTATTTAAATTTCGAAGAAATAATTCCTTCTGCTTTGATTAAGAACAAGAAATGATAAAGATAAGGATTGACAATTCCTTATCATTGTCAATGTTTATCTCTCCTAATGAAAATCTAATTGCGTAATAAAGATTTCTCGATTAGACTACGAGCAATAAAATTTATGGAAAAAACCGAAATTATTTTAATTTTTAAAAAATAATAATTAAATATATTCAAATTAGAGCAGATAAGAATCCATTCAAGACCCAAACCAAAGACTTATTTCTTAACATTAAAGTGAAGGGTTAAAACATGTTTTTATAAGGAGTTTCACGAGAAAAATATTTTTAAAAATTTCTTATAAAGTTTAAAAATACGTTTAGAGAAGTTTATTTTCATTATTTAATTAAAAAATTCTATAAAAATTACGAGTTACGACGAACAAAAAGTATTTAAAAGTAGCTTAGACACGGAGCGAAGACTTAAAAATGTATTTTTCACGTGGAATTTAATGGGGTCCGGGTTCGAATTCGGAAGGAAATTTTTTGGGAGGGAGGTGGCCTGTTGAGCCTTCTCGTTGTGGATCTGGCCAAACCCACGAGCACGATTAAAGGGCCCTCCAAGTGGCCTTTTAATTGTGCAATTTAGGGCAGAGATTTATTTTTTTTTTAAATGGGGTAAATTGCGGTTTAAAATGATGGAGAAAGTAGAGAAAAATAAATTTAATTATAATATTTTAACATGAAAATCAAATAATTTGTGTAGATTCTTTACGGATTACTCATCGACGAAATTTTCATGTTTCGATTGATTTGTCCCCAATTATTTAAAATAAAATTGTTTATCTAGAAAAAAATTTTTAAATATCTTAATTGATATTTTATTTTTATATATATAAACATATATATATCTTCATCCGTAAACATTTGTTTTATGATTTTTCCTCTATGTATATCGAGGAAAAAACTCAATATAAATCAAAATCTTAATAGACTAGACCTATATCTATGATAAATCGACCACAAATGGATAAAACATCCTCATTTTTTTGTTTTTTCTATTCTTTCTGCTTTGTAATTTCTATTTTCCTTTAATGGAAAGATCATATTACGTTAGCCTATATGGAAACATGGCAAGGAAAGTGGTAAAACGGTTTTTCTTTCTTTTTTTTTACATAAATTTGCCCTACTGATAAATAAATAAATAAATAAACAACGTTCTTATACGGCCGATAAACTTTATTTAATAAAAATTACATTTTTTAATCAGTTTTTTAAGCTTTTAAATATCTTAATCCGTCTTTTGCACCAGAGAAATTTAAAAATTCGATTTTATCGACTTTCATTGGCTAATTTTAAAAAACGTCACGGATCCGTTTTTTTTTCTCCGTCTCCTATTCGATAATTATCGTCTTTCGAATTTAAATTCTCCAATGCCGATTCGACGGATTTAAATCGAAATGATGGACGTTGATTGGTTAACCGGTTTTCACGTGATTTTACATTTAAAAAAAAATTAAATCGCGATTGTAAATATTTTAATATATATACTTTGTATCTGCCATGCGTAAAATTTATAAAATAAAAATAAAACAAACAAACTTTTCAATTCGAATTTTGAATTTGAAATATTTACTATTTAACGTTTATTGGTTAATTTAAATTTAAAATTGAAATCATTCGAAGGCGATTGGTTATTTTAAAGTACACGGTCAAACTTGTAAACGACGGTCGCGGAAACGTAAAATTGGCCGTTGTTCGGAGGTCGCCAACGTTTGGAAATTATTTGTATTAAAAAAAAAGGTCGCTATTTAGAGGTGGCCCGTTATTGGAGGTTCAACTGAACCAGCAATATATTCCTGTTGATTGATTAATTTCTAAATGAATTTTAAGATCTTTTATCGTCAAAAACAGCTGTTCTCAACCTTTTTCTTTCACTCGCGTACCACCTGGGCCTTTGTGTACAGACTTGTAACACTAACGGACCTTTCTTGCCTACCTCCCAGTGGTACGAGTGCCCCTGGTTGATAACTACTGATTTATAAAATAGAATTTGAGCGAAAAATAAATAGAAAATAAAGTAAAAATATGGAACTGTACTGGAAATTTTCTCGTGAATGTCAGTAGGGTATACTGTTATAAAAATCCTACGTTCTCACTCCAATAAAATGTAAATTATAAGTGTAGGTGTCGATCTTGGGGTCATTGCAATAAAGAAAAAAGAAGCAGATATCTTTAAATATCGTGACTTTTCGAAAAACAGAACCACCCTAGCTCCTTTTTCCCACGCTTAAATAGAAACAAGGTTAGATATAAATATGGAACAACCCATCATTTGAACTTTACATGTGTTTGACATCGACAATTGAAATTATAAGAACAAGAATAATAAATTAATCATAATTTTTAAAATCATTTCATACCCCAAAAATGAAAACTATATTTATTAAACAAAATTACATAAAATTTAACGTAGATATTCAATAATAATTTGTCGTTAAAATTTAAATTTTACTGTTTAATTAATATTAATTGATGGTTTTTAAATTAAATAACTTAAATTATATTTTATTTATAATAATAATAATAATAATAATAATAATTGCTTTTATGCGAAAACGTTTGAACAGATTTTAAAATTAATTTTACGTAATTTAAATTGATTGGTCCGCGTCATCGCAATTCAAATCTCGATTGGCGATTGGTTATTAAAAAAAAAATAACGAATTTAATTGAGCTTAGGATTGGTTCATCGATAACATATATTCTGTATTCTTCGAAATAATTCCTTATTTATCGATATATAAGGAAAAAATTTATATATAACGGGATTTAATTGGTAAAATAAAATGTTTGCTATAAAATACACAGTTTGTCACCCTTTCACTGACCTCCCGAGTCTCTATTGACCCACATACCAAAGTGACAGTACGGGTATCACATAAGTCAGTAAACTTACGAGAGCGTCTGAAAAACTCTTCACACCTGAAAGAATATTTTTAAACATTAATAATGGTCTAAGTATAAACACGACAATAAAGCATAATTATAAATAAATAAATAAAAAGAATAAATTACTTATAGCGCCATCTCGTGATTATATTTCTTCATTATTATTTTTAAAAATAAGTATTATAAATATGATTCGGTTTTTCTAAATAAATTATTTATCTTAGCATTTATAAAATATGTGGCATTAAAATTAATTACGTACTACGCAAACCGCTTTTTTTTTTTTTCCTTTCTTGACAGTTTTTAGTTTTATATCGTCTGCTCTCTATATAAATTTTACGTAAGTTCGACGAACTTCTTTATACTCGGCTTAATATGAATAAATAAAAACATAAAGAGTATCGTCGTCATGCAACGATAAGCTTTTTTAATAATATGAAATATTTCCTATTACGATATTTAGAAAGAACTTCCTGTAAATCTACTTTCTTCCGGAATTGTTGATAGCAATTTGATAACTTAGTTTCTATATTTTACTAAATTGTTTTTAGAGTATTTTCTCTTTCCGTTATTTAAATTTCGATTTATGGTTTAAAAAAAAAAATTTATTTGAATTTTTTCCGATCTGGCAACCTAAAAACAAAACAAAGCTATTTAAACGCTCATTGGTTAATTGAGATCATGTGTTTTTTAAATATTTAAATTTAAAATTTATTTAAAATTTGATTCGATTAATTCAAATTACGTCACAATTCGTAAACTTTGATTGGTTATTTTCGTATATACGCGTAACTCGTATATTTTAAAGCGTGCGCTCTTTAAAATCCGTTTAATAATCAATTAAAAAATTGAAATAACTTTCGATTAGGTTCGATTTATTAAAAATTTTATAAATATTTCGTGACGTTTATCGTTATATTCATTTTTGTATTTTATAAAGGAAATAATTATAAATACAGTACATGTTGCACTTGTATGCAAACGTGCTGCATTAGAGTAAAAAAAAATAATTAATTTTAAACTGTTTTAATTATAATATTATAAATTATTCTCTTCGATTAGATTTTTTATCGGAAGATTTTTAGCGAACAAAGTACATTATTGTGTATTGTAAACTTTTTTTACACGTGGCTGAATGCTATAATTCAAATGACACAATACACTCTATTGGAACGACTATAATTATATGACATAATTTATAATCGCCGTATGTAAAAATGGTAAGGATGACAGGTGATGTTTTCAATGTAAATTTGATCTTAGAAAGAGAGAAAGATGGAAGAAAAAATTGACAGAGAAAATATCTTAATATGGCATTAATAATTACAATAATTTGTTTATAAAGAAATTATGTAAAATGAGGTCGTTTCTCGAGGTTGAATGATTTTATAACAGATAATGAGTTCTTCTAACAATTTCTTGTACACTAATCTTTTTCTTTAACTAAAGCAGACAAATCATATCCTTAAAGGCTTAAAAATAAATTTTTATAGAAGGAAAAATTTAACTAATTCGAGGAAAATTTAAATAGACCAATCATGGTTTTTTTTAAAAAAAAAAAGCAAACAAAAATTTATGCCTATATTCAAATTTAAGTGTTAGTTTCTGTCACGTGATCGGTCTGACCAATCGAGTAACGAGTTTTAAACTTTGATATGACGTAATTTGAGCCAAATGAAACTTTTCATATAACTGTTTATATACATATATTACTTTTTGTGTTATATAAGCGATAAAAGTACAAAATTTTAAACGGGAATTTAAAAAATTAATCTAAAATTTGAATTTTTTATAATCACGTGATTAAAAATTAAATTAAACGACTATGTTCTGTATTTTAAAATTGTTATAACAGATGGTTCATTTTAAAGAACGATACTTCGATTTAATTAACCAATCAAGAAGAAGATATGACGTATTTTAAAAATTTGAATTACGTGATTAAATCGACCAATTAAGAAGAACGTTGGTTTGAAAAAGAGAGAGGTGGCGCTACATTTAATTTTAAAAAAATTAACCAAAAATCAGTTTATAGCCGAAAATTAGCTTAACGAAAGAATGTATTTTAATGATTTAATCGACGTAAAATAATTTCTTTTTAAGAAAGGAAAATAACTTTTCTTTCCTCATTTTGTCTAGTAAAGTTCCTTTACTCAACGGTTGACCAACAAATTTTGACGTAACTTTTTTTATTTTTTTCTCATCTCGAACTAATGATATGCATTGTGTCAACAATAAAGGAAAAATGGTTTTCCTCTTATGTACTCTACTAAGGCCCTATCCTTTACAAAAGCTTGTAGGCCACTTTAGAGTTTATTGATCAAAAGAAAATAAGAACGCATATTATAATTCTACAGAAGTAAAAATCAATGTCAAAAATGCGACAACATAAGGAATACTTTGGCATATTTTGTAAAAATTTACTGCTTTTTTCTTATACAAATTATAGAGCAGTAAAGGAAACCTATAATCCTTAAACAATTATCAGAAACAAAAAAAAATTACTAAGCTCTGAATCACCAATGTTTAGCTGTATTGAACATATAACTACACAAAACAGAAAAAATTAAATTTCTCCGCTTGTCGTCGACATATTAATATCTTTCTTAAAAAATCTCCGATAAATTATTTTCTTAACTAGATACACACAAAAAGTTTATATAATTTTCATAATTAATAAAAATAATCGAACATTAAATCTCAGCTTTGCTTGTGGCAATTTTATAAATTCACTAGAAACTTATATGTATCTCGTTTAAATCATCGTATACACATTTTTTAACTATTATTCAGCATCAATTATGAATAAATGTAATAATAAAATGGTTTATCTATCTATACAGCGTATCTGGGTACTAATTTAATTAAGGTAGCAATTTTTAATTAAATTTGATGATAATCTTAGTTAATTTTTTAAAATTCTATTGATAATTTAAAGATAAAAAAGGATATTCTATGGCATGCAGTTGTTTATCATCCCAGATAAGTAGATAGACTTAAAACCAATTTTCTACCTAACCTATTTAATAATGATCCAAAAGATATTTTTTTATATCAGTGTCATTTATTCAGCCATATTTAACTATGAAAGATATAATTTTTATTCTTTTGTATGACGTGTCATCAGTTTTATCAGCGTAATCTCTCCTTTATCCGTTTCTTTAAATCTTTTTAGTTACAGTCCCATAAATAATGTTTTATTGAGATCAGTTGAGCGGGCGCGAAGTGTAATTTATTTCTTTTATATTGTCTTTTATTACTCGATTTTAGCTTTAATATTATTATAAACTAGCATATATTGATACATCCGTCTAGAGTAATAAGGACAAACATTAAAATTAAATCTACACTAAAACTTTGGTTATTTTAGGCCAAATCAAATTAATAGCGTTATTTCGGGGTGCTTTTGAAATCATCACTAAGAGTACAATTGCACAGTGTAGCGCTTTCATTAATTAATTATTACACAATGTTACGTTACTACAAAGTGTCAAGAGGAGGTAATTGAGGTTCCAGGTTTTTTAGTGGTGTAGTTTCATGCAATGTAATTAGGAAAAATTCAATTGGTTAAAGGGTTTAATCTGTGCAGTTGCGCTTTATCCTATGGCAATTTCCTGAGGCCCCCGCCAATAGTGGGCCTTAAACCAATCTTTTATAAGATATTTTCTCCGAAGAAAAATGTCTGTAGTTAACAATACATGGGGGCCATCTAATTCAAATTTACTTCGGCCCCATGAAGCTATAACGCACCACTAGTTGTGTGTAGGGATCAATACAGACAGACACATTCTACTTTTATATATATGAGCTATAATGGGTACGAATCTTCTATCCGAAAGTTGTAGAGCTATACCCAAAGTCCAAAATGGACAGCAGCTGGGATTAGACAATGGGAAGAGAACAGGTATTAGACACTTAAAGAAAACCTAGAAAATTCCATGTGGTCTGCCCGTCGCTGAGGCGCGAACCTGCGACCAAGTGCTAGTGTTCAATGACTAAGCTACTGGCAGGCCTGATCTGCAACGGAACCTCGCAGCGTGAATAAAGGAGGGAAATGAGGCCCCGACTCGTGATATCCAAGATAAACTATTGGATACAAATTAGATTTGAACTCATTTATTGTATGGCCGTTTGAAATGTAAATTTGAGGCCTTGCAGTAATTAATAAAAGCAAATTGCCATTTTGAAACAAAATGACAGAATGAACTGTTATTAATTAATGTTTATTTTTGAGGAACAGAATGCATCTAGATTTTAAAATATTTGTATTATAAAATGAAAACATAGAATAACCAAATAGAAACCATCACAAGTTTCAATCTAGTATTTTAACGTGCTAAATCATCGTAATTTATTTTTTAACCCATGATAGTATATCTACACATCCATGTTATTCGACCCCATTGCGGGTTGGGTCTGTAGGCTATACAGTTGACAGTTTTGCACCATAATAAACTTAACTGTCAGCTATGTAACCTATAATATGCTGAAGCCTCGCAATAATTAACTAATTAAAAATTTACGAGTATTATTTTAATTACTTTTAAGCGAATTACAGTAAAATCTGTCCAAAGCGGAAACCTGACAAACCGGAAAAAATATTCGGTACCCTGCTATTCTGGGTTACACAAGTTTTACTGTATTTTTCAAAAATAAGCATTTACCTAAAGAAAAATTACAATACTACAAGAAGATATGAATAAATTTTATTTACAACTAATATGCGATAAGGCACCAACACCCTCTAAAATGATAAGAGTTGTTATAAATGTGTTATCAGCACCTTTTTATGTAATTATATCACATATAATATGAATATTTTGTGTATAAACAAGTGGAATTTGTGCGACTTATCTACGCGATTAAAGTTCCTAAATATTTTTTATTTTGCTTTATTTTTTAATTATGCAGCTTAAATATTAACATTATATTTAAATAAAATTTTATTAATAACACAAATTATTGTGTTTTTAGTATTATTATTATTTTAACCCAATTGATTAAGAGATTGACTTCTAAATCTGATCGATTTAAATTTTATTTTTCATCATATTGGACGATGCCTTCGAGGGTCAGGCCCACCCGTAATGAACTTAACTGTGGCCATATTCCTTTATTGTGTTGGTGCATGGTTGATGTTGGTATTTTGGTAAAAACACAGACAGACAGACAAGTGTTCAGCTTTCATCTGTATTAGAAAACAAATCTTGTCATTTTTTACTCTCGTCCTATGGGACTAAAAACCTTTTTAATCAAGCCCATCATAGATCCGTCCAGGCCCGTAATGGGCACCGGATAACGAGGGATGGGCCTGAAGTCAGTGGCGTAGCGTGGGTGTCAGCCGCCCGGGGCAAAGGAAAATTTTGCCGCCCCCTTATTTAGTTATTTTTACAAGATATTATTATTTATTGTGAAATTTTGCCGCCTCTAAAAGTGCCGCCCGGGGCGGGCCGCCCCTATCGCCCCACTACGCTACGCCACTGCCTGAAGTATCCGGGAAAAGAAGCATCTGTTAAAAAGACTTGAGGTTTCAATCCAGACTCGAACCCTGGTCCTCCAGGACGGCAGATTGACGCTTTTACCTCTTCAGTTATCTAACTTGCAGCGCGTGACGCCATTACAAGACGACGTATACAGTTTTTGTCAGTAGAAGGCGTTTGTGTAGTTGTATTAGTGTGCACTGTTTCTAGGTAGTGTTGATCAGATCCACCCATATCAATCAGATTAATCGTGATCAAAGTCTAGTGATAGACAGAGCCGTATTGACGCATGGGGCATATCCGATCGTGGCCGGGTCCTTATCTCATCGTTTATTCGAATATTTTTGTAATACAAATTATTTTAAAAAATTAAACAGATATTTAGTTGAATATTTTGAAGATTGTCTTCTGTAAAAAAGTTATTTTCAAATATTTTATCAGATAAGTAGCAAATACTGATACTTACGTTTGCAAAAAGGAAAATAAATTTAAACCTTATGTATTCTAGTGTAAATGTTTCAGTATGAATAAAATATTTGGAACTTAAAACCCAATATGCAAAATTCTTCAGGAACCTGGATTCGAACCTAGATCCTCCAGTTTATATAATCTTAATTAACATTATATTTAATTGATCTTTGCAGATGGCCCACCATTCGCTGAATGGATGAAATCACAACGCTGATTGATCGCGGGTTCGCGTCTCGCCAACGAGGTGGCCACGTGGTGTTTGCCGGGTTTTCTTCACGTTTGTAACACCTAAATAGGGGCTAGTTTCTCAATAGTAAGACCTCCCAGGAGGCAATCTTCTTCAACAGATCGCGCGTGTCGCGTTGCTTTGAACAACCAAAGCAATCTTTACAGCGGCCGGATGGCCGAGCGGTCAAGGTTAGCAGCCTGCCGCCCTGGGGGACCCGGGATCGAATCCGGTCGGGTCGAAAAATCCCCAGGAATTTTTCGGGGGGTGGTCCGTCCGGATATGTCGGTCCCCGTCCCTCACCACCCGGCCGCCCCATTGTGGGCCTGGCCGAACCCATAATGGGCTTGCTATAAGAGGCCCTCTTAGTGCCCACAGGGCGGAAAGAGTTTTAAAAAAAAAGATATCAAATATATTTTTAAATCGCCTGCAATTTCCCGAAAACTTGTAGATTAATACTTATTAATTAATATAATGCATTCTCATTGTTTAAGCATATAGCATCGACGGTCGGATGGCCAAGCGGTTAAGGTATCTGCTTACTACTCTGGGGACCCGAACAGATCCGGGTCGAATTTTGCGAATGGTCCATTCCAAATATGTCTAGCTCCATTTCTCATCACCCGGTCGCTCCATTGTGGGCCTGCGCGAACCACGATGGGCTTGGTGAAAAGGTCCTCTTAGTATCCACAGGATGGAAATAAATAATTTTAGAATATGTTTTATACTCATTATTACTGTTTTTATTTTATTTATTTAAAAGTAGCAATAATAAAATTTTTGAGCTAGAGGTGATGCAATTGGAAGTCACATATAATTAAATAGTATATAAAGCATAATAATAATAAATATATTAAAAATATATTAACAGAATTGCATTTATCGTTTACATTCTGTAATTTCCCGATATACCTTTGGTAAAAATAAGTACTAAAGTTTAATTTTCTTTGTAAGTCGAAGGGTGCGTCGGCATATATAATTGCGCGTATCTCGTCATTAGGATTTACTTTTATATCTGGTATGGCAAAGTAATTAATTAATAATATCAATCATAATAATATCATAAAGACAAACAGGAATGGCAAAAGCGAGTTCTCTTGAACAAAACCGGAACAAGAAGGATTAAGGGTTGTGTAGTCTTTCTTAGTTTGGTTTATTTACTCGTGGTAACGCGACACATGGGCGATTTGCCGAGAGGAATGACATAATGGTTCGAGGAACCATCTAGTCCAACAAACTAAGCAGTTCTGAGAAACCGTTCTGTCAGGTATGGGCCAGAAGGTAGCGCTTTCAGTAGAGGGCACAAAAGTACGAGTTTTTACCGCCAAACAGGTGAACTAAACAGACGGGCAGTTTCTGCACATAGGGTGCCTTGTACCGGTAATATTAAATGTATCTTGTAATGCCATGTAATTTCTTACTCCGAGTATTTTGTAAGATGTGTGTTTTTTATTCCATGTTTTATATGTTCCGTCTAAATAGTTCCGCATTCGGAATAGTCCCAACAGTTCCAGTTCGAGAAGCGAATAATCGAACTAAAAACTAAAACTAAAACTGAAACTGTTTAAACTGATCCTCTTTAATTATAATTAAAGCGGATCAGTTTAAACAGTTTCAGTTTTAAAAATAGATCAGTTTCAGAAGCTGAAGTGGAGGCGCTGTGAATCATCTGTACTACAGATGACTCACAGATTATTGATATACATACATGAAAAGTATATCTTGGAAGGGTCTATGTAGGCTTTGGGACTACCGGTGTTAATAATTTTATCCACTCGGCAGTGGCGTAGCGTAGCGGGGGCGGCAGGGGCGGCCCGTCCCGGGCGGCACTTTAAGGGGGAGGCAAAATTTCACAATAAATAATAATAATACCTAAATAAGGAAGCGGCGAAATTTTCCTCCGCCCCGGGCGGCTGAAACCCACGCTACGCCACTGCCACTCGGGCACTGGTGAGCTTGACTGCTTCGATTATTCGGCCATTAACAATAAATAAATTATTATAAACGCTTTCAATATTCATATTAAATAAAATTCCCAAATATTTTATAATATCAATAGAATAAATGCGTAAAAATAGAATCTCACAAAAACGAAAAATAGAACAGAAAGCAAAAACAAAATTTTTCTCGTTTTCTCAGCCGATTTGTCGTTCAGTTTGAAAATCTTAAAATTATTATTTTTAATTATTTTTTTATATACAGATTAAGAAAGGTCAACTTGGAGTCATCTCTGAGCATACGCCGCTAACTGAAGCTTCCTGACGAGTACGTCTCATTCTTATGTTTCCTTCTAGACTACCAATATTACATCTGGATTGGAATTGATCCAGGCTGCCAATTCTTATTATTTTAACTATTTTCGTTACGAAAAATATCCAGAGATAGATGAACATAGTCCTTCCTAGTATTACAGTCTGACGCTGGTTGGCTGAAGAGATGAAAACCCCGGATCTAATAAACTTGAGTTCAAATTCAAATAGAATTTTCCGAAATTTTAATGGATTTGGATATGAAAACCTATCCGTATTTTCTAGCGGTAGAGTTACCAGACGTCCCATTTTTAATGTTTTGTGTTGCAACCTGGGCAATGTTATTCCAAGACAATAATTTATTCCTATATTTTTGTATTTGTAGAGGAATAGATAAATAGTTTTTAAAGGACAAATAAATCTATATGGCGCTAGGGATGACAGAATTGGAGATCGGTAACTTGACGTAATGCAATTTTATTCACGGAGTAAATATACTGTGTTTTCTCTGTGATTCTACAGTTCCGATGACAATTCAACAAAGATACAATTGTAACAGTATTTTTATACAGGGTATTGTGTTTTGTAGTATGCTAAAACTTAGCTAGAATGTTAAGTACAGTATGTCCGCTAATAAAGAAGCCGAAAAGAAAGTGGCAAAGTGGCAATAAAAGAAATCGTCTTAACAACAGGAAGGATTTTTATGTTGCCGTAAAGGATTTTCTGTAAATCAAGGTGGCGAAAATTGTGTTAATCATGTAATGGAAAAAGTCACAAGAAAAATTTATATAGATTGAAAACGAAGTATTGACAAAATTATTTTACAAACAGCAATTAATAGTTGAGTCACTTTGATTAAGGAATGCTAGCACTCGAAGCTACTTACGTTTACTATGTCCTTTTTTAAAAAAATTGGATGATTAAATGTTGTGAAAAATGGATGTCATTCTTCTAGAAAATAGGGATTAACTATTTGCCACACCTAAAAAAATTTCTCCCATTTTTAATTGGCATTCCAGTTAGTAATGCAAAAGAACCAGAAAAAATTTTCTTTTTATGGGTTTTTTTTAACTCTTTCCGCCCTGTGGGCACTAAGAGGGCCTCTTTTAGTAGGCCCATTATGGATTCGGCCAGGCCCACAATGGGGCGACTGGGTGGTGAGGGACGGGGCCCGACATATCCAAACGAACCACGCCCGAAAAATTCCTCGACTCGTTCGGATTCGATCCCGGGTCCCCCAGAACAGTAGGCTGCCGCCTTGACCGCCCGGCCATCCGACCATTCTTTTTATGGGTAATGCCTGGCAATATGAAAAACAAATGCACCATAGAACTAATAACAAATGAATTTTTTAACTGTTTCTATCCTGTGGTCACTAAGAGGGCTTTTTGTAAAAAGCGATTGGGGGTTCGGCCAGCTATAATGGGGAGAGTCTGACACATGCGGTTAGATCATCCCCGAAAAATTTCTGGAGGAATGTTTGATGTGAATTGAATGTTTATAATTACTTCCTCAATGATTAAAGAGCTAATTCAGAAACTAAATCAATTACAGGTCCATTTTATTTTTTAAATTCATTTTTAAACGACACTCAACAAAAATGATTATTAATTTAACATTTAAAATAGTTCTATTCATACATTAACGGTGATTATATTAATTATATAAACCGTAAAAATGGCTACATTTTCTTTGATCCCGTTTTTCCCCCTAAGAACTTATTAAAACTAATAAGAAAAAAAAATTACAAAGACAAAAACAAAATTTAAAAATTTATTAAAATAATCAAATTTGGATACAGTTATTAGTGAAACTTTATGGATATTTAATAGAACGACGAACGGCTGAAACGGTTACGCGTCAGCTTACTTTATTGAGGACCCGAGTGCCCGACCCCAGTTTTTCAAAAATGATCTATTCGGGTTATGTCGGGCCCAAAGCACGTAGACTCAAACGTTACAAAACATGTACACTACGAAAACAACAAAATAAATTATTTACAAACAATGAAAAACTCTTTTACAGACAAATTAATAACAAAGCAAACACTGATACACAGCACAGTGGCACACCAACAGAAGAAGAACTCACAACATATTGGTCTTCTCTTTGGTCCAGTGCTGTCACGCACAATGCCGATGCAGGCTGGATCGAGGAGGAGAACAGAAACTTGCACAACATACAAACTATGCCCTATGCTGAAATAAACATACATGATTTCCAATACACTGTTAACAGAGCACACAACTGGAAGACACCTGGTGTAGACAACATTCACAATTTCTGGTACAAAAAGTTTACATCACTGCACCAGGAACTAGCTAAACATCTAACACACATCATCATCAATCCACAAGACATGCCAAATTTTCTTACCCAGGGCATCACCTACATGAAACCTAAAAACAACAATACCACAGACCCCACACAATACAGACCAATTACATGTCTTCCAACACTCTACAAATTATTGACATCCTGTATCGCAAACAAAATATACAAACATATTGAAGAACACGACATTCTAACAGAACAACAAAAAGGTTGCCGTAGAAACCACAGGGGATGCAAAGAACAGTTACTCATAGATTCAGTTATTCTACGGCAAGCACACAAACAACACAGAAACATACACATGGCATATATAGACTACAGAAAAGCATTCGACAGTGTTCCACACAGTTGGCTGCTACATATTCTACACATGTACAAAATACATCCATCACTCATTGCATTCTTTCAAAACACTATGCAGCACTGGAGAACAACACTACATCTCAGGGTTAGTAACACTTCCATACAAACAAACCAAATTTTTATTAGGCGAGGAATATTTCAAGGAGATTCCTTGAGTCCTCTCTGGTTCTGCTTAGCCCTGAACCCATTATCCAACATGTTAAACAACACGCAATATGGTTACAATATCAGACACGAAAAAACAACACAGTTTACACTGTCACATCTCATGTACATGGATGACATAAAACTTTATGCATCCACACAAAAACAACTTCATCAACTCCTACAAATCACACATTCATACACCAAGGACATACAAATGGAATTTGGCCTAGATAAATGCAAAACAGTTCACATAGAAAAAGGAATCCTGAAGAAAGAAGATTTTGCACTTGGAAATGGAGACGTTATTGAATCCATGGAAGAGGGCGAGTTCTACAAGTATTTAGGATTCCAACAGGCCAAACTAACAGAACATACACAAATAAAGCAAAGATTAATTAAAGAATACCAAAGTAGGTTAAATGCTATTCTCAGAACACAATTAAATGCAAAACACACAGTTAAAGCAATAAACACATATGTCATTCCAGTACTCACATATTCTTTTGGAGTTATACATTGGACTCACACTGATCTTGAGCAACTCCAAAGGAAAACAAGAACAACACTTACTAAGCATAAACAACATCATCCTAAATCCGCCACAGAAAGATTAACCCTTCCACGTAAAGATGGCGGACGTGGCCTGATTGACATAGTTAACCTTCACTACAAACAAATACAGTCACTGCGAGAGTTTTTCTACAAAAAACAAGAAACATCACAATTACATAAAGCAGTAACTCTAGCAGACTCGAATAACACACCATTAAACTTACACTCACATCATATGGACACAACACAACATATAAAAAGCATAGACACCATTAAGCAATCGTGGGCTCGAAAGGCACTCCATGGCAGGCATCCTTACGATCTGGCCCAGGATTTTGTTGACAAAACTGCGTCAAACAGCTGGTTAGCTCGGGGATGCCTCTTTGGGGAGACGGAAGGATTCATGATTGCCATACAGGATCAGGTCATAAATACTAAAAACTACAGAAAACACATACTCAAAGATGCAACACTCACAAATGACACATGCAGAAAATGTCACATCATGCCAGAAACTATACAACACATCACCTCTGGTTGCAAGCTCTTGGCACAGACAGATTATTTACACAGACATAACCAAGTAGCAAATATAATACACCAAGAGCTTGCAAAGAAACACAAATTAGCAGACATCCACGAACCATACTACAAATACATTCCACAGACAGTATTGGAAAACAACACGCACAAAATGTACTACGACAGAGCCATAATCACAGATAAAACAATTTACCACAACAGACCAGACATCACACTCATTGACAAACACAATAAAATCACATACATTATAGACATATCCATTCCAAACACTCACAATATACAAAACGCATGCACTGAAAAAATTAGCAAGTACACAGAACTCGCCCAGGAAATAAGGCATCTGTGGAGGATGGATAGGGTGCTTATTGTACCTGTTGTTCTCTCCTCTACAGGTGTCATACCACACACACTACACAAAAGCCTGGGCACATTAGAATTGAATAGAAACACATACATCACTCTACAGAAGGCCACTATATTGAATACATGTCATATTGTGAGAAAATTCCTGAATACAGACACACACACTGATACACTTCTTTAATTTCTGTTTTGGTTACTATGCCTTGACTTTGGTCCGGCATAGTACTTAGCCACCGGTGTTAACCGAGTATATCTAACTTAACCCAACATAATAATAATAATAATAATAACTCTCCCATGGTCACCACCTGGTCGTGGTGGGAGAGCCCAGTAATTTTACTGATCCATAGGGCAATGCAGGCTGGAGCACAAGCTCCTGGTAGGGACACCCATGCCAGTAAGGTCTATGGGGAGAAATGAAGCTAAGAGTGACCACGCCCACATTCTGTGGAGATATTCATCATGGTAATAACTAGATCAAAGTGTGATACCGGCTCGGACGTCGCCCGGGTTAACAAGGTCCGCGTTCGTGGGTTAGGCAGAGGCTCACGTTCGAAAAATAGGTCACAGTCTCCCTTGGTTACCGGTGGCGAAAGCAGCACCGGCCCAAGCATGGCTACTGCAATGCCCTCAACAGATGTGAGGAACCAACCCAGCCTTGGTGTTTCTGTGGCAATGCATCCACAGACCACAAAGGCTGGAAAACCACGCCAACGGATGAAATGGACAGTAGAAATGAACGAGTTTATCATCCGTACTTACTACACCATCACAAAACTCGAAACAAACATGACAGCATACAGACAACAACTACACCATAGATTCATACAACAGTATCCTCACCTCACTGTCACCGAACAAAGGGTTGTTGATCAAAAAAGAACAATTATACACAACAACCTTATTCCACAAACAACACTTGAACTTATCAAACAACAGGTTGCTGATCAAATACATCAACAGACAGAAACATCTAACATTAATGAAGATCATGTAACCTGTCAGGATAATCCAGCAACAAGCATTGATAATAACACACATACAACAATTACCACTAATGATACTACAGACATTTCCTCATCCATCACTGATAACATAGACATGGATTTAGTTAATACACTCTCACATATATTTCAGAAAACACTCACTAAATATACAGGCACAGATCCCACACAACGACCACGAATACCAAAAATCAACACGTCAAAGGAAGTAGGAAAAACACTAAATTACGTAAACACTCACTTACTACCACACTACATTCATTCAATCTCTACACTCGCAGACATTCATACATTAGTTTATGCTGGAGCAGTCACAGTAGTGACACACCATGGGCTGAAAATACAATCACAGACAAACACACAGAAAACAAAATTCTATCACAAGCCTGCCTGGCAGAGAAGAATAGAAATACAAATAAATGACATTAGACAGCAATTAGGCAAGCTGACACAATATGCTAAAAACAACATAACACCCAAATTAAGGAAACAGCTCAAAAACATTTTCAAGAAAATAAAAACACACACAAAACATGAACATCACAACACACGCATTACAGAATACATTGATACACTAAAACAAAAACTTGCTGCCAAAGCACGTAGACTCAAACGATACAAAACATGTACACTACGAAAACAACAAAATAAATTATTTACAAACAATGAAAAACTCTTTTATAGACAAATCAATAACAAAGCAAACACTGTTACACAGCACAGTGGCACACCAACAGAAGAACAACTCACAACATATTGGTCTTCTCTTTGGCCCAGTGCTGTCACGCACAATGCTGATGCAGGCTGAATCGAGGAGGAGAACAGAAACTTGCACAACATACCAACTATGCCCTGTGTTGAAATAAGCATACATGATTTCCAATACACTGTTAACAGAACACACAACTGGAAGACACCTGGTGTAGACAACATTCACAATTTCTGGTACAAAAAGTTTACATCACTGCACCAGGAACTAGCTAAACATCTAACACACATCATCATCAATCCACAAGACATGCCAAATTTTCTTACCCAGGGCATCACCTACATGAAACCTAAAAACAACAATACCACAGACCCCACACAATACAGACCAATTACATGTCTTCCAACAATCTACAAATTATTGACATCCTGTATTGCAAACAAAATATACAAACATGTTGAAGAACACAATATTCTAACAGAACAGCAAAAAGGTTGTCGTAGAAACCACAGGGGATGCAAAGAACAGTTACTCATAGATTCAGTCATTCTACGGCAAGCACACAAACAACACAGAAACATACACATGGCATATATAGACTACAGAAAAGCATTCGACAGTGTTCCACACAGTTGGCTGCTACATATTCTACACATGTACAAAATACATCCATCACTCATTGCATTCTTTCAAAACACTATGCAGCACTGGAGAACAACACTACATCTCAGGGTTAGTAACACTTCCATACAAACAAACCAAATTTTTATTAGGCGAGGAATATTTCAAGGAGATTCCTTGAGTCCTCTCTGGTTCTGCTTAGCCCTGAACCCATTATCCAACATGTTAAACAACACGCAATATGGTTACAATATCAGACACGAAAAAACAACACAGTTTACACTGTCACATCTCATGTACATGGATGACATAAAACTTTATGCATCCACACAAAAACAACTTCATCAACTCCTACAAATCACACATTCATACACCAAGGACATACAAATGGAATTTGGCCTAGATAAATGCAAAACAATTCACATAGAAAAAGGAATCCTGAAGAAAGAAGATTTTGCACTTGGAAATGGAGACGTTATTGAATCCATGGAAGAGGGCGAGTTCTACAAGTATTTAGGATTCCAACAGGCCAAACTAACAGAACATACACAAATAAAGCAAAGATTAATTAAAGAATACCAAAGTAGGTTAAATGCTATTCTCAGAACACAATTAAATGCAAAACACACAGTTAAAGCAATAAACACATATGTCATTCCAGTACTCACATATTCTTTTGGAGTTATACATTGGACTCACACTGATCTTGAGCAACTCCAAAGGAAAACAAGAACAACACTTACTAAGCATAAACAACATCATCCTAAATCCGCCACAGAAAGATTAACCCTTCCACGTAAAGATGGCGGACGTGGCCTGATCGACATAGTTAACCTTCACTACAAACAAATACAGTCACTGCGAGAGTTTTTCTACAAAAAACAAGAAACATCACAATTACATAAAGCAGTAACTCTAGCAGACTCGAATAACACACCATTAAACTTACACTCACATCATATGGACACAACACAACATATAAAAAGCATAGACACCATTAAGCAATCGTGGGCTCGAAAGGCACTCCATGGCAGGCATCCTTACGATCTGGCCCAGGATTTTGTTGACAAAACTGCGTCAAACAGCTGGTTAGCTCGAGGATGCCTCTTTGGGGAGACGGAAGGATTCATGATTGCCATACAGGATCAGGTCATAAATACTAAAAACTACAGAAAACACATACTCAAAGATGCAACACTCACAAATGACACATGCAGAAAATGTCACATCATGCCAGAAACTATACAACACATCACCTCTGGTTGCAAGCTCTTGGCACAGACAGATTATTTACACAGACATAACCAAGTAGCAAATATAATACACCAAGAGCTTGCAAAGAAACACAAATTAGCAGACATCCACGAACCATATTACAAATACATTCCACAGACAGTATTGGAAAACAACACGCACAAAATGTACTACGACAGAGCCATAATCACAGATAAAACAATTTACCACAACAGACCAGACATCACACTCATTGACAAACACAATAAAATCACATACATTATAGACATATCCATTCCAAACACTCACAATATACAAAACGCATGCACTGAAAAAATTAGCAAGTACACAGAACTCGCCCAGGAAATAAGGCATCTGTGGAGGATGGATAAGGTGCTTATTGTACCTGTTGTTCTCTCCTCTACAGGTGTCATACCACACACACTACACAAAAGCCTGGGCACATTACAATTGAATAGAAACACATACATCACACTACAGAAGGCCACTATATTGAATACATGTCATATTGTGAGAAAATTCCTGAATACAGACACACACACACTGATACACTTCTTTAATTTCTGTTTTGGTTACTATGCCTTGACTTTGGTCCGGCATAGTACACAGCCACCGGTGTTAACCGAGTATATCTAACTTAACCCATAATAATAATAATAATAATAATATAGAAACTTTTTGTAACAAAATTTCGTAACATATGGCGCTACACACAATTTCATATATTTATTACAATTAATAATATAAAAGTTATTTTTAAATAAAATCCGATAACAGGCGGAAAAATTACGCAACTTTTTCTCAATAAACCGTGCTTATAATAAAAAAATAATATAATTACTACAAAGAAAATAATTAATAATATAAAACAAATCGACAAGAAACTCGTTAAATAAATAAATAAATAAATTTGAATCGCCAGACGATAAAATTCTTCTCACCAGGTGTCTCGCTTTAGTTTTCTTCAGAGGTGGAAATTGCATCCGCCCCTTACAGCACCGAGTCGCAGTGTTTACGAGTGTCGGAGGAGGAAAACCGGATTAAAAAAACATGGATGCAACTACAGAGAATCCGCCCCAAGATGCCACACGCCGTCTCCAACCCAAAAAGCAGACGTTAGACGATGCATACGCTGCTCCAGCGAACTTTCTAGAAATCGATGTAGTCAATCCTATGACTCATGGCGTGGCAAGGAAGAGACACACCGACTACGAAGTTCGAATGAGAGTGAGTATAACGCGTGGTTAATGCTAATTCGCCCGCTTTACGCGTATTAAGCCGCGCGTAACTGTTTAAAGAGCGGTAATGTAAGCCTAAAGTCCCGTGTTACGTGTCGTCTGTTACTCGAACGTACGTAATTGGATTACTGGACGTTAAAAATTGCCGTTAAGTTGCGTGTTATAAACGTAACTTGCTTATTTATCACGGAATTTAATTGGGGATGAATTAATTTCCGTTTAAAATTTAAATTGCTGCATTGGTTACATATAATGTGAAAGTAAACATAACTGCCCCTTTTAACACATAATGTATATGTATACAATGCACTATCACAGCAGAATTATATTAAAAAACCCTTTAGTGCAGTGATTTCCAAACTTTTCAAGCCACTGCTCCCTTGGTTCGGTAAACTTACATTCAATGTCCCCGACCATACCCCAACACCCCTTAACCCATTTAATCTTCTGTGACAAAGGCTTGGAAATATTCTTAAACTTTTCTATGATACTCACACCACATTGCTTTCCACATCTGAAACCATTAAATGCAATGTTTCATACCCATTTTAACAGGAAAGGCAAAGGTTGTCAGTGACCCCAACCCTCTCCTATTGTTACTGTTCAGTACCATGCAGTACTCCAGTGACCCCTGCCACCCACTTCCTTGTTTTTGCTCCCTTAGATTTACTCACCGTCCACGGGGACAGTAGCACTCACTTTGAGAACTGCTGCTCTAGTGTGATGCATTGTAAATGCTTGTCAAATCATTAAATGTGATTGCCAAATTAATTGGGTTACTTTACCCGCTACTATTGAATATATATTGAGTAATTTTGTACTAGATGTAGGCATTATGTGTTATCTCATATTATAATTAATATTTATTGAATTTAGAATGTTCTGTAGGAAGGGAATTTGACTCGAACCTGTAACCGCTGCTTATTGCGCGGATGCTTTGCCAGTTACTTGACATTTGCCGTGGCACTCTGCTGGCTATCGCTTTACCCCAGTCTGATGTGTATATACATATATAAATATCTGAAAACCCAATAAGCTGAATGATTGCCTGATTAATCTGGCAATTGCTTGGTTTGTTATAAATATTGGACTTTGGAAGAAGAAAAGGTCGTTTTTTTAATATTTCGACTAGTTCCAGGTTGGGTTTTTCTATTTTTCTTATACAGAATCCCAGATGTTTTTCATGCTGTCGACTCCATTAAACGTTCTAAAATGCTGAAATTTCTCTCTCAATTTGATAGAGCAATATTTAATAAGTAAAAGAAGTAAGTGTATACTATATAAAATATAGCTTTTAAAATATTTTGCAGCGTTTATAGAGAATGTTCAATAGAACAAATCTTGTATGAAACTTGTTCCGACATCTTAAAGTTTTTTTTAATTCACTGCTTGAATGAGATTTTATTTCACTGCCTATTTGTTTTACACTACTAGGTATTATTTGACGTAATTTTATGCATCACATAAAATTTTAAAATTCAAAATATTGGCATCTTGTAATTTGAGATAAATATTAAAGAGCATAATTTATGTTTAGTCTGTAGCCAGAAGGTTATACTATTTTTGAAAATTTGTATAAATTTATCAAAAATTATCTCAATGTTTAAACATTGCTCACAGTAATTGAATTTTTTTTTCCCTTTAAAGAGATTTATAATTATAGTGGTATAAATTAGAAGATAGAGAAGATATATTGTCCTTACCTAATAAGCTGCATAATTATAATTAACTTAGACAAGCTTAATCAAGTTTTATTGAATATAACTACTTTAATGATTGAAATTTCAGTGTATGTCGGGCTTTAAATTTTTTTCTGCATTAAGAATAAATGCTTTTATTTGGATGATTGGCAGTACTTATATTTTACCCATAAATTAGCTAAAGTATATGGCATTGACAGTTTTTATATCAGATTATTTAATATTTTTAATTCAAAATAAGTTCATTTAATATGGAATTGCATTGTGAAAATGTGTTAAATTATCTATTGAAGTTTGTTCTAAAGTAGCATATCAAGCTACATAATTCTCTTAACTTTTTTATTAAATTGGCAAATGAAGTATGTAAAATTGTGTGTATCAATAACTTTAAAATATCAATAGCACATGTTAGCTGTTATATGGAAAATTTTAATTACTGTTTAACTAAGATTGTTGAATGAAGTATAATAGTTGCAGATATAATATGTGAAAAAATGTGTCGTTATTTACAATCGCTGATTTTACTCTTTGGATTGCAATAAATTGGCATTGATGGCAGTTGTATTTAGGCATGGTTATCATGATTTGATAAGGTCACATTCAAATTAGATAGGACTAACTAATCAATAGATAAAAGGAAGTGCAATCTTAGCACTTCTGCCCTCTTAATTTGGTTTGTTTGTATTTTCACTTCTGTGGTTTGTTCTCAAAGTTTTTCTATTAGATTACCTTAATTTGATGTCATTCTGTTCCTTTTCTCTATTTACATTATCTGATATTTACAGTCTTGCATTTGTATATTAATCATAACCACTTTAAAACTACATTTTAATATTCCGTACAAACTTCTGAGAAAATAGGCTTTTGAGATAAGATTAAATAATTTGCCCTTGATAAATGATACCAGAACCTATAAATTATCAGTTTAATCAGCAAAACAAATGCTCTTCTATCTAACCAGTTCATTTTATTTTATGTAATGGAAAAAATTAATCTAATCCTCCTTTATAAAATGCAATTTGCTTCTTATTTGGGTGGAAAATTAATGTTCTCTGTTGCATTAACTGTTTATTTTGATGTAATATATATATATTTATAGTGGCACCATTAATCTGTTGTTTATTTAAGTTTGTTATTATGCTAGCAGACTTTTTATCCTTCATTTAAACAAATAAAGGGGGGAACTAGCATATCAGAGAACAAAGTTTGCTATCAGGGTGTCTAATGGTGTGAATCATGAATGAATAAAAATATAAATTGTGTCATAAAAATAATTGCCAATTCATTGTACAAAGTTCATTCATGTTTGTTTTTATCCTATGCTGCTGAATTATGAGAAACTACTAATACATTTTAAACTGGATTATAATACTGTCTTAAATAACAGGATGCTCTTTTTATCACATTGGATGCCATAAAAATTGGACTTTCCTTCTTAAATTTGATTACTTGAAATGCATTTTGGGTTTCCCAAATACAAAACCCTTCTTCAGTCTAGACATTTCAAAATTGCCATTTAAAAAATACTTTAGCATCAAATCTATCAACTGACAATCCTGGCTGCTATTTGAAAATTCAAATTAGCCTTTAAAAGTTCTGCATCTAAGCATCTATAATGAACTGTGCCTAAAGGTTAATCTTTTTTTAACTAGAATGAACCTTCAGATACAACATCCTATGGATGAAAACAGGATTACAATCAACTTTAAAGTGTTTTTAGAAAATGGAGGGTATCTTAGAAATGAGATTTGTGTACAAAATTAACTTATTGTAGTCCAAAATCAAACATGTTCAAATTATTCCTTCCTGTTTGTAATTTGTTTTTACTTTTAAACAGTTTATTCCTAGATGAGAGAAGATTTATTTGATGACATCCATAAAGTTCTTTTGATTTGTGTACGTGTGTATTATCTTGCATTTATGAGAAGTCAGGATACTTGGCATGTCCATATGTACCTTTTAACTTCATTTGGAATACAGATAATGGAATAAAATTCATTATTTTTGTATTTTAACATTTTTCTTTCCTTTAATTTCTGCATTTATTTATAATGTAAAGATTTGTTACTTATTTTTAAGCCTGGATTCTGAGCCTGGATTAAGGATAAGTTATTTGCAAAAACTTCATACTTGCAGCAGACAACTCCAAGATGATGGTTTGAGTGTATTTGATTCTTTGTAATACAGTAGTAACACTGTCATAATTTTAATACTACACTGCAATGAATGAATGAATGTATTAAAAGTACCATATTAAATTTTATATATTATCCTATATATTGTATTTCCAATATTCTAAACTGAAAATGATTTCAAAATTGATAGTAGCAGTAAAATAATACATCTTGCTAGTTATGGACGCATACTGATTTGTTGTTGTACTTCAGGATGTTAAAATATTAAGTGGACAAACAATTGGAAGTTAGAATGAAAATTTGTTTAAAGCCATTGTTTCAGAAATTATGAAATATCTAATTAAGTTTTGCATAATCTGTTCTCAGATATAAGCTTGTTTTAACCAGAACATCTATGTAAAATAAAAGGTGTAAACATTTACTTGTAAAATCTTTTTTTTATCTAATCTTAAATGATTTTTTGATTGTTTACTGTAAAAATGCGACAAGATTTATCATAAATGGAAATTATCAGACTAGATAATCTTGGGTAATGTACCGCTACAAGTGTTTATATATACACAGTGGAACCTCGCTTAACGAGCATAATTTGTTTCAGAATCTTGTTAAGCAAAACAGTTTTTCCCGTAGAAATTAATGTAAAATATAATGATGCATTTCATGCCGAAAAAATACTCAAATATTTTATGTATGACATTTATTCAGAGAAAAGTATACAATATACATTAAGAAGTGTGAATCATCATCATTATTTCTTCTAGCATGGAATGAACCAACCTGGATGGTGAATTTGATTTGCAGAAAACAAAAAAATCACAGATAATGTCTGAAGGTGCCAAATGATATACCAAATTCTTGGGCTATCTAAAGGCTATAATTAAATATTAGAAATGAATTAATTTGACTAGAGATAGGCAGTTATGCTGCCATCTCATTAAATTTAACAATTATAAATAAATTTTAATTTAGACATTTTTTAAAATTTAATTTGGAATTGGTCATTAAATTTAGTAGGAGATGGCATGTTTATTATATCATATAACGGGCTATGATTATCGATCTTTATACGTAATATGTAAACACAAGTTTGGAAAAATGCGTGATTATGAGCAACACTAAGATGCTAGTGGAACAAGTGCTAAACACAGACTGATGGAGCATGCGTACAATCCGGGATTTCCCCTCTCCATGTCACTCATTATGCGAAACATTGCTCGTTAAGCAAGTCATTTTTTTTACAATTTGTTTTGCTCGTTAATTGAGGTTCCACTGTAAATGATTCCTGAACATATACTGTATGTGCGCGCACGCACATGAAAAACGTTGTTTATACACATATATAAGAAAGTTGTAGTACTTACTTTTACACACTCCATTTAATATAAATTATCAATGTTAAAATAGAATTTTTTTCAAAGTATTTGACCTAAGTCATTAGGAAAGTTAAGATTTGCTGCTATTTTTCTCAGAGTAATTTTAGTTATTTGTACTTATCATTAAATCTAAATATATTAAATCCAAAATCTGAAAATATACTGATTTACAATTTAACTCTTGGTTTATAGAATGGTGATTATCAAATGTATTTTTTAAAAAGTTCCTCTGCAGTGGTCTATGCTCGTGTGGCTTGGCCGAGTGGCAACGACAACTTTTTTGATAGATTATGATTATGTTGATCGTTGCATAAAAGTGATAATTTCAGAGATTGACTTTCTTAAGTTCTTACCATACATTGTTTTACAAAACAAAATCCTATATTGGTTATTTTAAAAACCATCTAATGAAGCAGTTTATTAACAGATACCTGTCTTAAGTGGACAGTTTGATATGGAAAGTTTGTTAAACTTTGATTAAATTTTAAAATAAAAACATTGCAAGAAATATTAAAATTATAAATTTAACAATAAGCAGGTATAACAAACAATAAAGAACCCTTAAAATCCAATAACAAAGATTGTTTAATAAAAACTTGTAATGAACGTTTTTGACCTTAACCAAGGTCTGCTTCAGGTTTTGAACCAATGAAATTCCAAATTAGAATGCTATTTTTAAAATTTGAAACAAAAATTAAACTATAAAAAATATTTAAAAAATGTACAGTAGAGCATTGATTAACCGACTTATCGGTTAACCGACTGCGTTCTAGTCGGCAAATTCAAATGTCCGCTAGTGATGTGGCGCTTCAATATTTGGTTATGTCTTGGCTACTTTAATATTATTTTTGTTAAATTTTTGCATGTTTTAGCTGGCAGCACTGGCTCGACCTGAAAGGGAGGCTAGTATTTAAACCAGGCCTAATACACTATACTAATAATGTATTTTTTCATACTTTTAGGTTATCCGACCAACCCCAGTCCCCAATTAAGTCGGATAATTGATGCTCTACTGTAATATACAAATTATTTTTAGGATATAACTTAATAGCAAATAATAATAGTTAATTTGTCAGCATTACCAGGTTTTTCATAAAAGTACTGCCATGCATATGATAGTGTTACTGTCCATAAAGTTAATGCATTTGCCATTCAGGCCAGCCTTGTATATTTCTAAGGCTTTTAGGGCCCTAATATGATCTGTTTGGAAGGATTGCCTTATTAACCTGACATTTTTGGAGGTCAGGGTCAGTGACATAAGTGGACAGGGCAGTGGTATGCCATTTGTTTACAATGTCATAACAGTGTTCTTGCACCCTTTTTTGTAGTGAGAACCAATGTGAACTAAATCCTTTTGGAACCTGTTTTCCCTCACAGGAACACTAAACACCCGGGGCTCTACGTTTGTCGATTTTGTTCTTTCCATTGTGTAATAACTTACATATTGAGTGACTTCTTGTAAGCGATCTTGGTACCTGTAAGGCCAGCAATTTCTTCATATATGGTGTGTAAATATTGGTTATACTCTATTATAGTATGCCTGGAGTTAGGGTTGCAATCCTGACTATTGTTAGAAGTTCCTTGGCTGTTGGAGGAGTGCGCATGGCTTGTTGGTTGGAGTAGGCACGGGATAAACTACATATTGGGTACCTTCTCTACGCATGTTTTACTGCAATGTCCTCGAGATGTTTTAGTTCTACTATATTCTCTTCCCAATTAGTATAGTGTGTAAAGGCTCATAAGTCATACATCCTGCATTTTCACTTGCAGTAGATCTGGAACATCCATGAGCAAGCAGTAATGCTCGCTTATGGATGTTCCAGTTTATCTTTGGTGATTGCATAATCTCATGAGGAATCAGGCTTGCTAGATTTCTGGACCTTTCTCCCCTGGCTTTTGGGGTTTCTGGAAGATATTGCAGTTTTTCCTATACAAATGCTGGAAATATCGTATGTAAAATTTTTCCACTGCAGTAATTTTTCAAACATCCTGTACCAGACCCATTATTAAAATTAATTTTACTGTTAGGTAATTTGAATTACTGTTTAGATATTTTACATATAAGTCAGATGTCAAATGCAAATTTTGTTACTACAAGCAAATTTTTTTGATGATTGAGTAAGATTTTATTAGACTTTCTCATTGTGTGAAACTTAAAGCAAACTTTTTTCAATAGGTTATTCTAACTTACTGAATGTTGTTAAATTATTTTATGAATTTTTAAAAATTTTGCTAAGCTCTGCTAGTGTAAGACATCATTTAGTTTAATGTATCAGAGAACCAGATGCGACAGATGTTATCCACAATGCGTAATTGTTTAAAAGTAATTTTTTAGTTTGTGTTAGTTTTTAAGAGAACTTGTTTTGAAATCAACACACAAGTCTAATCCTAATCCCAATTACTTTAAATTCAAAATATTTTCAAAAAATATTCAAGTCATATTAATCAATTTCTTAAATTTTTGAGATTTAAGCTACTTTGTATGTGTTTTTGGTTTGTATGGGGAAAACAGTTTTATTTTCTGTCAAGTGAAAGTTACAGGAGAAAAATTTTTGAACAGTTCTAAGTATGACTCACTAGTTAGATTTTTCATAATATTTTTTTTATTATTAACTTTGCTGCTTCTCCCCTCTTTATCACATTCATTTTTACAGTAAATTATTAGGGCTTAAAACAAGCACCAAATATTTAAACCATTTATTTAAATTTGGTTACTATAAAATGGTTTTAATGGTTATTTAAAATACAAAAACTTATGTAATAATGGTAATTTTCAATGATTATTCCCAGTTTAAGACTAAAAGTCTAAGATTTTTTTTTCTTGTCCTGTTGTGGAGTTTTTCCAAGTGTACGGTGGGGGAGACTGGGCCCCATCATTCACGAAAAATTCTGGGGTTGCTCACAAGTATTAGATTGTAAATTCTCAGAGCAATGGCTGATGACTGAATGGTATGGTTAAAGCATTGTATGGAATTCTCGATAAGTACGTGTCTAATTTTTTAAGATCAGTTTAATAATGACTTTATTTTTAATGAATGAATTTTTAAAATTTTTAATTAGAAACAAAGCTGTATTACTCCTACTGTTTTTTTTTGTTTAAATATAATTATTAATAGTGTAATAAAAGTTTAGGTTACCAAATGTGTAATTCAGAAAACAAAATTTTAATGGAATGATGTGACTTTTGTTGGCCTTCTCCTTCAGCATTATTAATCCAACTTTCCATAAGGTCATTTTTTTCTGATTTTGGCTTCATTTTTGCAACTTTATGTCCTGTTACCTAATTACATTCAGTATGAATTTTATTGTTCAGTGTTGCTTGCTCTGGAAGGTTAGACCAGTGATGCATAAATTTTTTTCAGTTACATCTCCCTTTATAGCCACTTTGCTGTTTGTGGTCCTTCAGATTCCTCTTTCGGGGATGCATGCCAGGTTTTATACATAGAATTTTCAAGTGCTACTAAATCAGTCTCCTCTGACCAGATTACTATGTAAGCCGACGAGGGCCATTGTAAAGGCCAAAATGCATACCGGGATTTGAAGTTATTAATAAAGACTTTTGTGATGTGTGATTAATTCATATTTAATGGTTATAATACATGATTTTAATAATTATTTCAATGTTTAATTGGCCTCAAATTAAAATCTATCAATAGTATTAAATACTAGGAATCAGTTTCATTTGGGTGTGGCCAAGCCCACAGAGATGACGTGGCGGATGATGAGGGGGGAAAACATTTCTGGATTGAACGGGTTGTGATGCTTCGAATATCTGACTGGGACAACTCAAGCCATCTAGAAGCCTCACACATAAAGATTAACATAAACTGTTACATAAACACTTCTGTACTTTAATTAAGAATTAATCATACTTATTAAATATACTCGTTTTGCTGCTTGTTTTAATGGTTATTTTTTTATTACAGACAAATCTGCCAGTTTTCAAAATGAAAGAATCCAGTGTTCGTAGACGCTACAGTGATTTTGAATGGTTGAGAAATGAATTGGAGAGAGATAGTAAGGTATGTAAAGTTAAGAAAATTAAAATGAGTTCCTTACTCCTTCAAAGGGAAATTTTTAAATTTAAAGCATGGTTTACACAAGTTAGTATCCTATTTGTTCATTAAAACATTGACTTAATTATCTATTCAGTTTTTAATAAGTCATTTGATTAGTTTTTTAAATATAAACAAAATATTCTTTAAATTGTTACGTTATTAATGATTTTTGAATAGTTAAATTTATGTAGAGAAGTGCTTTAGAAAAGATGAGGACAGACTGGATATATTGTAGAATAATGTTCAAATAAGGCTGTTAGTTGTATTAATGTGAATTGCTGGGAAATCTGTTTTCATAATTTTCTGTAATGTTTATAAGTGGTGATTCTTTCAAATATTTAAGACTTTATTTTATGAGGAACCTTTTACACACAAGTATTCCAAACAGTTTTATGCTAAGTGAAGATCGGGAATGATTGGATGCAGCAACGTTTGGAACTTTCTTCTTTCTATAGACCAGTGGGTCTCAAAGTGTGGTTTACTGGTATTCAGGTATGCACCAGGATGCAAATTGAGATTTTTCAATGTGCAGTTTTATGCTGTTTAGCCAGAAGCCAAAAATTTTTATGCATTACTTATATCAAATTTTGCTTATTTAATAATTGCATTTTGGCAGTCACCCAAAGGTGACTTTTACAAGATAAGTATATGGAGACATAGGTCTACCACATCTGTGATCTTGGTTTAAGTGGTCCATAGATCAGATTCCGCTGAATTAGACAAGTTCTTTATAATGCAAAATTCATTAGTGCAATCAAAAGGCTTCCTTCATTTTACTGGCATCTCTGACGACAGCTAAATCATTGCCGAGACGTAGTCAATGTTGCCACCTGCAATGAAAAAGTCCTGAAAACAAGTTTGTTGGTGGATGTATAAAAGTATTTTTCCCAAAGTTTTGTATAAATCTTTCAGTAGCTAAATGTCTTTCTATAATTGTAAATATGTTAGACAGCAAATATAATTTTTGAATTTATATATAAGCTGATATAACAAGTGGTGATTACTATTGAAATTTCTGAATAATTATGAATAAAAGTAGAATGTGTGTGTGTGTGTGATAGGGAGATGTAAAAGTAGGTATACAGTTGTGAATCTGAAAAATAATGTGTGGTTGTGAGTTGTTTATTTTTAGTTTTATTATTTTGCATCCCTCATTTGTGATTTGTGTAAGAATTTTTTTTTTCTTCTCCCTCCTGTAATAAAAACTGCATGCTACTTTTGTTTCCCTCCATACATTATAAATTTTAAATGAATAGTGAAGGTTATAATATATGAATTTTAAATGTATATTTGCATTAGATGGTGATTAATCAGTATGTTGCAACAGTTGGTTTTTTTCATATTCTGAATTTATTACTTTAAAAGTATTTCCTTATTTCAACTTGTATGAAACTTATCAGCTTTAAACATTTTAATTCTTAGAAATTATACAGAGGATTTTTTTTACAAGGAATCAAATTACTTTGTAAGGAACTTTAAGATTTAATTGCATAGGTGTTATTTCATTTACTCTTATTATTTAGTCATTATAAAAATTACTTAAATTAAAGCAAAATTAAATTACTAATTATAATTATTTTTATCAGATATTAAATGATTTCCAAACACTAAATGATTATTAAAGAACTTTAATTTGCTAGTATATTGCAGAATTTAATGAAAACATACTACAATATTAATTCTGTGGTTTGTTTTATCCTTTATTACTGATTTATTTCATAAGATATTGTTTGAAAACTGATTTATGAAGGGGGAAGCAAACAATTACAATCAAGAAGTTGCAAATTGTATTTGTTATTCAGTAAAAGTTAGTTTTTATCTTGATCTCAAACTGTAGAGTTGAGTTTGGCTCTGATAGAAAGATCTCTCCCTAAACATTCCTTTTGTTGTACAGTTATTTCTGTTAAAATATCTATACCATTCCAAATATTTTGATTCTTGTATATTATCTTATAATTTGTGATGAAATAAGTGTAAAGTTTAACCCAAATTGTTTTTTCCAGAGTGAAATTTTCACTCCAGGAAAAAGTTTGGGTCGGATTTTACATTCAAGGATCCTTCTTAACAAGTGAGTAAATGTTTAGCTTTAATAGTTTGAGTTTTTTCTTTAGTTTGGACTCCATTGGAGAACAAATATGAATATGAAGTGTTGGAAGAATAATTTTAAAGAGTATTGTAGATTAAGGTTATACAGATTTTGAATGCTTGATGTATTGAGAGCATACAAATATTTAGGTAGATTTATTAAATTATAGTATTTCATTACAGTTATATGGGAAGTATCTTACTCATTAGTATAAAGTGCAAGTAGTAATGTTTTGGGTGATGGTAAGAATGAGTGAACTGATAAATTTAAGGCTAAGTAACAGATTGCTATCTTGTATTAATGGCTTTAAATTTATAAAATTCTGGAAGTAAAGTTTAATCCAGAGCAGTGCTCAAACCATTTATTTCAGCTTAGAGTATGCAGGTTTCCAATGTTGCTAGCTGTATGTCCATTTGATCTCCATTTTTTTGTTTGAAAAGAGATTGGATTGGGAATTAATTTCCAATTATTAATTTTTAATACATTATAATGATGTAACTCTAAATTTTGACCAAATTTTAGTTTTATCACTAATATTAGTCTGAAAGTAACCTGATTTTATACATAGATTTTATTAAACATAATTATTGTGTATGAATAATAAATTGTACCGCATAACTAAATAAGATTAAGTAAAAGTAAAACTTGTAAGAAATAGCATGAGCTTGGTGCCAGCTATGCTTACTGTGCTATTAGCTTAGTGCAGTGGTCCTCAAACTTTGAGGCTGTGGAACACCATTAATATACATATTAAACACCTTAATAACTGGTATATAATAATTAAAAAACACCAGTCACTAAGCAAGTTAAACAACAAAAATACTTAATATAAGTTTGGTTAAACAAAAAATATTTAATACTTATTACATATTTAGTCAATTCTGTATACCACTGTTCCATCTATTTTCAGTATATTTATTACTATTCTCACAAAATAATATAGCAATAAACTAAAACTTTATTGTATTGAATAAAATTGTAAACATAGAATTGTCTATGTAAAGTAATAAGTTGGAATAAATTTGCAATAACTTTTTCATGGAACACTTGGCAAGTTTGCAGAACACCAGTTGAAAACCATTGGTTTAGTGTCACCAAGTCTACTTTAGTGTCATACTTCTCACAAGTTCTAATTTGATCATCCAGTATAATTTCCAATTTACATTTAATTCAAACAAGTTCCACAGCTTCAGATTATCTAAAATTTTCAAACATGTCTTAAAGTTCAATGTTAATTTTAAAAAATTAATATATCAAAGATAAACTGGTAATAATATGGTATGTGAATTATGCAAGTTCCTCTGTGCATTTAGTAAAAATGGAAAATTTCATATATCCTAAACATGTGTATCATGAAAATAGTCAGAATTTTGCCAATTTTTTGATAGTTGCTCAATAATTTGATTTTTTAATAATCATAATTTAAAATACTGCTAGGTTTACATTGGCATACAAACTGCTATGAAGTAGATAGACTGCCAAGTGTTTGACTGGTTCATTAGGAGTTTTTAAGTTAGCATCATAACTTTCTCTAGAAAATTTTGAATTGCTTATAGGTTATATAAGTTTTGTTTTAAATTGAAAAAATTACTGATTTCAAATTGTTTGGAAGTTATGGATTTTTTTTTTCTTATACCTTTAGCAGTGTGCACACACCAGATTGATAAATGCCATATTATACCATTAAGAGAAATTGGGCTAAGTTAGTTACTACTAAAAGTTAAGCTACTAAAAACATGAAAGATATACTTAATATGTTGTTTTGCTCTTTAGATTTTTATAATTTGTAGAGGTTCTTTTTAGGTAATTGTGAAGCCACTCCAGATGAATATAGATGATCCCTTTCCCAAAGAGAAATTTATTTTTCAACTTGGGAGACTTGATTCATTAAGCTGTTTCTAATATTGAAATATGATTTAATGAGCATTCTGACTTTTGGTTTTTATGTAATTATGTGAATATTTGAATTTTCAGATTGTGGTACCTCCTCTTCCCGGCAAGGCTTGGAAAAGACAATTGCCTCTCCGGGGCGACGATGGCATTTTTGAAGAAGAATTTATAGAGGACAGGAAAAAAGGCTTAGAAATGTTTATTAACAAGTGAGTTTATTAAATTATGATTTTGTTAATGTGCCAAACAGCAGTTTAAAAAATCCTAAAGGTGAATTTTAACCAACAGTTCAGAATTAATATTAAATATTTCAAATTTAACTTCATCTTGGGTAAAATAAAAATAAACTTCTGCATAATATGCTTAATGTATGATCTCTTTAAATACACATTTTGGATTGTCAGCTCTCTTCAATCAAACTCTATTTATAAAGTTGTATTAAAAAAGATTTAATTCATAAGAAAAAAATTTCTTTAATATATAGAATGAATTTGAATATCATTGTATTCTAAATGATACTGTCTTGACCAGCTAATAGTTAAATTTGAGTAAGATTGTGACACACTGAACTAGAATTTTTAATGATGAGTTTAACCGATATGTATTGATATCTAATATGTCTGGCAGAACCAGGGATGATGGGAAAATTGGGTTGCAATCCCAAGGTTCAGATTGGTATTCTACCATTTCATTTGTGTAACTTAAGTCTGGTAATTTGTTCCATGAGTATAATGAAATAATATAATTGAAGATTAATCTTCAAAATTAAACTGAAAATGAGTTAAATTTCTGTTAAAAATTGGATCTGTAATCAACATTTATAAAATGATGTTTGATCAAGCCACTCATGTTTGGCAAGCTTCTAAAACAACCAACTTGCCCTTTTTGCTGCTTAGCTCTGCAATTTGTGATGGTCTTGCAGCTATGTGAAACAGTGACTTGTACTAATTGATTAGATTGGTGTAGGACTGCAGAGTTTAGCTGTTTTGTATCCATATGGATTACTTTTTCAGTATTGTTAATACATTGATTGCATGTAACAATTATCTTTGGCACTAACCCTATGATTGCTCTTCATGGACCTGGACAGAACCTGTGATAGGCATGAGAAAAGATACTGTAAATTCCTGAGAATGTAATAATAAAAAATGATGCTTTTAGCCCACGACTATAAATTAGATAGATGGATAGATAGATAACCTAATAAATAGGATTTAACAATTTAGAGGGTTTATCACACCAAGGCCGATCTGGTCCTTCTTTCTGTCGGCCTTGGTGTGATAAGCCCTCAATTGTTAAATCCTATTTATTAGGTTATCCCTAACTCTATCTAATCTCGAGAATGTGTTAAATTCTGTCAAAATTCAAACACCTTTGCTGGAGTAGTTTTTTTAGCTTGTCCGTTTTTCATGAGAAATTGACATTTCTAATTGAAATGTAAATTTTCATTCCCATATGTTTATTATTATTATTAAAAAAAAATAGCATTAACAGGATAGGCACAGCTATGGCACTTAAGTTTTCAACTAGCCCAGAAATAGTCCCCAGTTTTCCCTTTCAGCAGTCTTATTTCCATGTTTATAGTTTTCTTTTGCTTATCACTCTTCAAATTGGTGGGGTTTTCCCCATACTATATTTGGAATTTGTTATCCCAAAAGTTACCCTAGTTGTAGGCAGCTTAACTATCCACTTCCAAAATTTAATTTTTCAGTATATTTAAAATTTTGTTAGTCTTAAATAGCCATTCTGTTCCTTCTTATTGTTGATTGTCCAAGTGCATACAAAAGACAAATTGCTAATGCATAATGCTCTGCAAGTTCTTGGAAATGAGGAATCTACATTGGTTGAGTTGTAGATTGTACAGCCTCATGCTGTAAAATGTGAAAGTCAAATTTTTTATTTTATGTAGCTTCAGAAATTGTTTTTATATTATCTTTATTCATTTTCAGGGTGGCCGGACATCCACTCGCCCAGAACGAACGATGCCTCCACATGTTCTTACAGGATCCGGTGCTCGACAAGAACTACGTTCCGGGGAAAATTCGAAACACATGAACGGCGCAGAGACGGATGCGCAGATCTACCGGTTTCGTCATTCCTAAAGGTGATGTGCTTTGTTGCTCTTTGGAATTCGAGCAAAAGGTGACTCTTATCGTTACGTGCACTGCCTTCCTTCGACATTCTTTCTCGACATAATAGCCATCATGTAAAATTAAATATTAAATATATATTATACAAACATACATATATACAGAATATAAATACTTTGAATAAAGCTATTTTTGATTTCTCATTTTCAATAAAAGAAACAAACTGATTTTGTAAGAAATTCTATCTAGTTTTGAGAACATTACTTCATGTGACACACGGTTAAAATTTGTAACATATTTTTGTTATTCATTTTAATTTCTTATGTCCTAATATAAATCTTTATAGATGTAAAAAAAATAAATAGGTAAATCAAAGCGATACTAGTAACAGATTGTTTCCAGTAACAATATACAGCAGCTAGAATATAAAATCGTCATCAAACATCTCTGGAAATTTTGTATTCATTCACATTCATACATAGAAAATTCAATTTCTGTTGTTTAATAATTACTGGATTATCTAGAATAAAATTATTACCATTTACATGTAATAATTTTACTTGATATTATGTACTGGTATGCAAATGTTCTTTGTTTTGCATAATAAAAAAAATTTTGAAAGAACATATTTCTTTCTTTCTCAGTTTATCAGGCAACTCGGATGTGTACGGGTTCTCTCTCAAAATAAAATGATGCGGCAAACATATTTGCATTTTTGATAGTCAAAATTTATCATTAGTATCCTAACGCAAATTCAGTTGGAAGAAAATATTTCTTTTCGTGGTCCGGTAATTAAAATTAATAGTTGGACGGATTGGCACCGATATGTAAAGGAATGCCATTTAAACATGTGTAAAAAATCTTTGGTTTTTAGATGCATTTATATTATGTATTAATGTAATTTTTGTGACATTCCAATAACATCACCACCACCACTACCAGATTCAAGTTCAGATCTTTTTTTTTAAATAGTGATTTTCTTTCTAATAAGATTTTTAAGTTAATTCAATTTGATAGACTTTTACGCCACTATTTTGTTTTATAAATAAGTTAATTTTTTCACATTTTTGTTAGAAATTCAAAAAACTTTGAAATACTCAAATATTGGCTTATGGTTTTGTAGTTCCAAAACAGTTAGGTCCGAGGCCTCGGAAAAGTTAGCCCCAAAATGTTTGCACAAAAGTTTTTTTAAATGAAAAATCATAATTTTATTAAGTGTAATTTACAAACATTAAGCATACAACTATATGTATTTAAAGCAGCACAGAAAACAAATTATAATAAATTTTCGTAGAGGACCTCCACATTTTCAAATTTCTAAGTGCGAGGTGTTGATTTTGAAAAACAGACATCCAAACTGGCCCCAGGTTGGTCCTTGTTTACAAATATTTGAAATTTAAGTGAACAATTTCCAAAATACATCTGATCTAATACATTCCTAAAGATAATTCAAATATTGAAGCATTCTCATAAAATTTTAACTCTCATCCAGTTTATCCAAATCGCCTGATTTAATTTTTCCAAATGACACTAAGACGTTACAAAGCACCTAGCAACCTAAGATTTTAGTATAATAATAAACACTACTGTAGTTATCTTAATAATGTTACTAATAAACACTTAAATACACCCTTTAACACAGTCCCACAATAGAGGTGCATAAAATATCACACTAGGCCATACTCTCTTTTATGGACAAAACAGCACAAAAATTGAAAACAAAATTATATTAAATGGTTTAACAATGAGTTAAACTTTTTTTCTCATTTTTTAGGCATGTTGTGGAATTGCAGTTTTGAAATTCCCAAATATTTTTACTTAACTGTTTGATTAAAACTGAATTTTAAAATGTACCAAGAGTAGGGTCTAGTAGGATGACGATTACAGTGAATTTGATCGGTGGGTTTTCAGTTCACGATTTGTAAATGAGTTATACCTTATTGTCTAGCACAAACCACCCGCGTCTGTTGTTAAAAGGAGGTTTCCGAACTTAGTATTGGAATGTACATCGTGGCACATGGGTCGTAAGAGATTCTATTGGTAGAAAATATGCACGTGGCAGGTTTGAGTGAATTTGATCTAGCTAGAAATTAGAATTGTGTTGTTAGAGGGTGGTCCACACCTAATGAACCAAAACTAAGATTTTGATAAAGTTCATGCTAAGAATCATTGTTTCGTTACGGTGGTGTGCTGCTAACGGAGCATGATGGCTAACATAAAATTAAATGTGACACCACAAATGTGTTAATGTGCAGCATACACAGCATATTGCAATGTAAGGATACCATACCTTTTGTATTACGAGCAACAATGAAAATAAACTTAAGATTGTATGGAAACTTCATATTTTTATATATTCCACTTTTTAAAAATTTTTGAGGGATTTTAATACGGAGACGATTCTTCGGCCTTTTGCAAAGGGGAATAAAGAACACGATCGTCACGGCTAGGAAATGAAAATACAAGAGACTGTACTTCACTTATCTTAAACGTTCGAATGCTTCCAAATTAAATTTTCTTAGTACGGCAGCTTTATTCCGTGCAAATACATTAAAACAGAAGATTTATAAAATTGTTCTGAAAAATTTGATGATATAAGCAACCTCGTAAACAAGGTCACATTCTCGGAAGTTTGAGCTCTAAGGTTGAGAGGGAGCTCTTAAACTCCTCGTAATGGAATCGGCCGCTTGATTTTTATATTGTGGATAGAGAACACGTAGATGTTTTGTTATGTCTAAATTATTTAATTGCACTAACACAAATCATCATGGACTCTTATCAGAACAGTTGTAGTAAGAGTTGAGTTGTCTCAATGGGTTAGGTTTAATAACCTATTCCAACTGAACCCAAAACATGAAAATGATGTCCCCTCTGCAAGAAAGAGGGAATCTAAAATATAACCATTTTTTTTTCTAGATGAATGAATGATTAAAAGGGGGCAGACAGTTAGTTATTAACTACCATCATTTCGACGCCATCTTTTAATCGAAGCGTGACTTTTCTGAATATCGCTTCTCGTCGATTATGCGATTGATTTCGTGTTTTCTATTTACATCTCGAACCCTCATTCGTGATTTTATCTACTTTTTCCCCCATAACGCACGTTATAAATGGTTTATCTCAAACATTGCGTCGGAATGATGGTAGTGCGCGTTTAACACAGCGCCATCTTTTGTTAACTTCGTAAATTTTTGCCGGCAATTTCTTTCTTCGTTTACTTATAATAAATGCATTTTAAAATAGCGCGCGCTACAATCTTTGTGAGTATCCTAAGAATGAAGTGGCATCGTCAGAACTTGTGCAAGATCGTTAGAGTTAATGAACGCATTAGCGCATTCGGAAAATAATCGAACACATTCTTGAATTTTTACTTCGAAAAGCAACTAAATTTCTCTAAATTCAAGATGGATCGATATACGTTTGTGAATTTAGTGTATCCATAGGATAATTTACATTTGTTTAATAAAGTGACTTTGGACTGTAAAAAATGAACGACTCGAGGTAAAAATGACGTCAGAAGCGTGATTATCGAATGCCAGATGCGTTCGTTTGTTACGCGTTTGTCATTTTTTTTAATGTAAAATTACGTTGATTTGACGTCACTTCTCTAAAGTGCTCCGCGCCAATCAAACGAACAGATACGTCACATCCGTTTCCGGACTTGCTGAACATTTAAAAAAAATGAAAGCTTCAACTTTTCTCGACTTCATTGATTAAAAAGTCGTCCATTACCAAAAGCGAATTTGCATAATTGTATTTTGTTCGTTTAAATAACAATTCTTAATTGTTCGAATGATCATTTATAAAAATTAAAAATAAAATGTAAAAAAAAAAAGAAAAATAATGTGTGCCTGCCAGGGATCGAACCTGGGACCTTCCGCGTGTTAGGCGGATGTGATAACCACTACACCACAAGCACGTACTAAACCACTCGCTTTATACAGTTAATATTTGTATTGATTGGTGGCAATCTTGAGTTGCTTTTATTTTGAAGATTTGTTTTTTAAAGGATAACGACAGGGAAACAAAATTTATTTTATATTAATTAAATAAATGGTGTCTCCGTGTCATCCGTTATGTTATCAATGTTTTTGGGTTGTTCAATTCCTTTGTATTGTCTGATTGCAGGGGCACTTAGTGATGAAGCACCCCTTGATACCAAAGCAATCAGTGGGCACGTGTCTTGGTAACCCCAAATTTGCCTTGAGATACACGCATATTCTCGAAATCCTGTATACGCCACTATCTGATCGCTTTTTTTTTTTTTTTTTTTTTTTAACTCTCTCCGCCCTGTGGGCACTAAGAAAGCCTCTTTTAGTAGGCCCATTATGGGTTCGGCCAGGTCCACAATGGGGCGACCGGATGGTGAGGGACGGGGCCCGACATATCCGAACGGCCACCCCCCGAAAAATTCCTGGGGATTTTTCGACCCGTTCGGATTCGATCCCGGGTCCCCCAGAGCGGTAGGCTGCCACCTTGACCGCTCGGCCATCCGGCCGCTAAATCTGATCGCTATAAAGGTTATTGCTGTTTCCTTTTACATTTTATAAATAACTCAATATTTCTAAAAAATCGTCGATTAATGCGTATCAGAGTAATATTCAAACGAAGATTTCAGATTGAAAACCTTAATAATAAATTACGAAAATAAAAAAAGTTCTATTCATTTTACTTTCCCGGCTATTACATAACAGAAGAAAGTATGGCGATCGGTCAAAATTACATTTTTTTTTATAAAACTCGTCTCTACCCACGAAATTAAGTTTTTTTTTGCTATGCAATAACTCATATAAAAAAGTTACTTCTTAATAAAATCTCGTAACACACAGCACACAATTTTAGCTTTTTGTCGGAAAAGTTTTTTAATTAAAAACAAACTAAAAAGCTGGTCGATAATGATTGAAAATAAATAATTTTTGGAAATTATTTATTTTCTATCATGAAGGCGCCTCTGGTGGCAAACTTTTAGGGTTGGCTAGAAAAAATTTAAAAGTGAAATTGTGACCAACGAAAATTATTTAAAATTATTTCAGCAGTTTGAATGCCGGTGCAGGTTCTTAAACTGCTAAAATAGTAGTAATGAAGAAAATATAAATTCATATAATTGAAATATCAACTGCACAATCCATTACATTAATATAATTCATGTTCGTTTTTCGTTCGTTTCTTTTCGTTTTTCCTTTTCTCTTCATCTTTGTTCTTATGATTGTCGGTTCGATTTCCGTTTTTGCCGTATGTCCTTGTCGAATTTACTACCACGAATTCTAATTTGGAGAACATTTTTGATGAAGAAATATTTTTTATTATACAGTAGAGCGTCGAAAATTGGAGTCAATTGAGGACTGGGGTTGTTCCAATTAGTCATTTGTTCCGATTTCCGACTTTGTACGAAAAAATATATTAACCTGTCCGATGTTCAAATTTTTCTCCGTTGCGTGTCGCTTCGTGTTGAATTTTCGTCGATTTTTATAATAATAATCGAGGCTATCGTATCGTTAAAAATTATTTCTGCATTTTGTACAAACAAAATAAATATATCGAAGAATATAAAAAACATGAAAATTATACTTTAGAAGTAAATCTAGTATCAAAAACGTTCGATTCAGCACGACACAGTCTGACTGAAAATCGTTCCGATTTCCGGCCATTTCGATTACCGACGTTCCGATTAACGACGCTCTACTGTAATTATTATTTTTTTAATATATATTTTTTTATTTCTCCATAAAAGTTTTAAGATAAATTATTTGAAAACTGGGCGACATAAAATTGGGTCGAAAAACTCCAAGAATTTTCGGGAGGTAGATTGTCCAGATATGTCGAGCCCCGTCCCTCACTATTCTGTCACTGCATTGTGGGTCTGGCCGAACCCATAATGGGCCCTCTTAGTGCCCACAGGATGGAAAAAGTTAATTTTAAAAACTAAACTGAGCTAATTGATATGGGGATAGGAAGCCAACACGTTGTTTTATTTAATATTAAAAGTTGTGTAGGGCATGTTTTTATTGATAGTTCATGTGCACGAAGCGCTATTTAATACTTCATGGGCAAACAAAATAGTTTGTTAATTAATTAAGGTAATAGCAGTTAATATGGGCCGTTGTCTATGTTTGTTTTGACTAAGGTGGCCTAAAGTCTCTCTCATTCAACGAAGCAGCCGAAGATTTAGAAACGAAATTTGTCATGGTATCTTTTGAATAAAGGGCATTGATGCTATTTAATTTTGTTTATGAAAGGTCGATGAATAGAGAGCGTTGTGTATATTCTCTGGAAGAATTTACAAATTAGTAAGAAATAGACTTTAATCCGCAATGATTACTAGATACTTTTATCTCAGGTTATTTATTTATTTATTATTTTAATTTTCCGGCTTTTATACATAACAGAGGAAAAGTATGGCAATCGGTCAAGATATGCCCCCAAGAATTTTACATTTTTGGACAGGACATGTTAAAACGTGGAGAAATACAAAAAAATTCAGATAATTTCTGTATGCATGGATGTATGTGTGTTTGATTTTGTTCACACTGTTTGAAGCTTAACTCTTGTGCTTTTTGTCGAAAATTTATGAAATTTTGCAAGGAGGTTTGTTTATTAGTAGATCGATGCTGTTAAATTTTGGTAGTTAAAGGTCGAGGGGATGAGGAGGTAATGAGGGTCGTGCGTATCTTCACTTAATGACGATTTAACTTCTTATTATCATTTACAATTTTTTATAAAACTCATTTCTACCCTCAAAATTAAGCTTTTTGTCGTTTTATAATAGTTAAAAATACAAAATATTTTTTAAATAAAATATGATAACAGGTGGCGCCACTAAAATTTTAAATCTTGCCGGGAAAGTTGAAGACTCGTTTCTGGTTTATTATTTTTATTTTTAAATGTACATAATTACAAATATATTTTGCGAAATTTACAGAATGTTTTAAAATTTCGGCATTCAAATGTTTAGTTTAACGGAAACGGGGAGAATCGGTGTCGAAAAAATGATTTTATGCAATTTTACTACAGTTACTTTGGTCCTTTGGCATAATTTAGTTTAAAATAAATTAAATTTTAAAAAATTTCGTCTGAAACGAAAGAAATTTTGTAATTTAATATAACCCATTATTCAAATTTCCTTCAAAACATGACATTTTCTGATTCCAAATCGAATTTTTTAAACAAAATCTTTTTATATCAGAGAATTTTTTCTTACTTTTTTTAAAAAAATATTAATTTATTATTAACCGAATAAAATTTTTTAAATAATTTTTAATTATTTCAAATTATTTTAAAATTATTTTTCGAAAATCCTTAACGGAAAAATTTTGAATTTCAATTTTCATTAAAATTTAAAAATATCTGTTCTAATATAAATTTTATATATATTTTAAATTTTTTTACTGTGACTAAGATATTAATTTGGAATTAAAATATTAAAAATTTTTAAAATTTTATGAAATAAGTCTGCACGTGCGAAAATGTCGCGTCTGCTGGTATTTTGCTTGCAATGACGTCATTCGAGAATTTTTTAAACAAAATAAAGAACTAGTTAGAAAATTTGAATAAAATTAATATTATAAATTTTTAAATTTCAAATAATTGTTTAAAAAAATTAATTAAAATCAATTGCGAACTCCAACCCGGAAACGATTGCCTAACTGTTATCAAAGTTTATGTCACAACCGTTGATGGATGGAATCTCATTAAATCTCCTCTCTTTTCAACATCTTACAAAAAAGAATTTCAATTTATCGAATTAAAAAATAAAATAAAGCAAGAGAAAGTTTTTAAATTTAAAAAAATTCTTTATTTTGAAGTAAACCTAAAATATTTTAGAGCGCCATCTGTTATTTAATATTTTAAATTTATTAATTACGAACATTAATTTAAAAAAAATAAAAGAAAGGATAGTTACGTAGCATTATAAAATTTGTTTTAGTTTTTAAAAATCGAAATAAATTTTAATAAATTTTGTAGTTATTTTATTTAATAGAATGGATATAAGACTGAAGAGGACGGAGAAGAGAGAAAATATTCCACCAGTAAGATTTCAGTATTTCCGTCACGTGACGTGGCGTCACCGGTCAATGTGGAAGTGGCGCACATTGGCTTGACTGCATAGCTGCAGCAAAGAGGTAGACTAGTCGAGGCGGTCTTCAATCGAAGGCGTGAAAAATCCATTGTTTACAGTTCAATTTTCGTCACCCTCATCGATTTATAGATTTCTTTTTTTAAATTGATATGGCCGAAAACAGGGCGATAAAATCCGGACTGGCTGCCGAAGCACACAGCAAGGTAAGGATTACAACCAAAATAATAATTCTAAATTTTAATAAATTAAACTAAATATAACGAATAATTAAAATTTTAGCGTGTTTAAATTTAATGCAAATTAGACTCTACACGTGCTTAAACCGTCGTCTGTCTTCGTTTCACATGCAGTGACGTAAACGAATTTATTCGATGTTTATGAATGTTTTCGGTTATTTTAATCGATTTTTGTCGTCGAATTATTTAAAAAATAATAATAATAAATAAATATGGAAGAGGCAAAATAATTTCTACACGCACGCGAACACCATTTCGTTTCTTGTCGAACATTCATTCAATCGAATTTTCGACTGACTCACGTCTCCGTTCTCGTCCCGCATCTCGTCGATGGCGCAAAATGTCGCGACTTTACATCAACCATGTGCACTCCAGTCACGTGGCCCGCAAATCATTAATTAATCCCCGGTTAATTACGTCGTGACCCATTTTAAACGACTAACGAATCGATTCTTACGCAATATAATTGCATCGATTAAATCTCGAGACGCGGAATAAATAAATAAAAAAAAACAATTAAATTTTTAAATTTAAAAATGGCGCCGGATCCGTACAAAACCAATTTAGTTTGTTAGATTTCCGGCAAGAATTTGTGCCTTTTTAGTCGAATTTCTTTTTCACTCGTCCTTTTAACCAGTTTGTGTGTGTTTATATCTCGAAAATAAAGGTTCTTTGGTCATTTTTTTTTTTTACCCTAAGCAATGAACTTTTCAAAGTTCAATGAATTCAAAATGTTCCCACGTGATATTATAGACCGTGGCACAAAAATTTTGATGGTAATAACAGGCTAGGTTTTTGTGTAATTATAGCCGTTCACTCGATATTTCTTTTACAGTTATTCTGTAAAGTGGCAATGCACTTAAGGGGGGGGGCACTCCACCGAAATATTCGCCATGCTAAATTCGGGCTACTCACTGTATACGTTAATTAATAATCGGGCATTTCGTGGGTAGATAAATGTGTTTGCCTTATTACAGATTGCAAATATGAGTCAAAATGTTTACGAATTATTATCGTATCTAGTTCAAATTGTGGCGACAAATTATCGATTAACGTTGCGCAAATATTTAAATATTAAAGGTAAACTAATGTAGTTCTTTTTTTATATGTCCCCCCTTTTAAAATTTATTTTATTAAGTTTATATAAAGCTAATGTGGTAAAAATATACAAGAAAGGCTTCTCGGAGGCTTATTCTATCGAGACCTTCTACGAATAAAATTTGTTAAAATTAGGCCTCTTTCTCTTCTTAATACTCGAGAAGTTGAATGGAATGAACGTTTGAGGCCTCTCTTGTGATAGGGCCTCTAATGTAAGTGAGAATATATTTAGTTACATCTATGTAAATTCTTGAGTATCATTTCCAAAGCTACTTGAACCCTCCTTCGAATTTTAAATTGCCCTCATTCCTCCTCCTTTTGTTATTTAAATAAAGAAAATGTTTAGATTTAAAATCTAAATATTTAAAAAAAAAAAAAATCTTATCGGTGTTTAATTCATTTCTATTAAACTAAATTAAATTTGATAAAGAGAAAGTATATTTGAGTACAGAAAGATAGTAATTATTTACGTGGTTTGTTGGAGATACGAAAAGGCTGTGTTTACACCAGTCGGAAATCACGTGGGTGTAAAGGATCTCTCGTTCCCTTTTTTCCCTCAGTTTAAGATTTCCTTTAGAGTAGAGAGAAAGAGAGAGAGAGAGGTCAAACCTTTAAATATCTCTATTAGGGAAGGAGCGAGTGGGAAGGAGGAACCTCGCACTTATATTCTATTTAAGTGCACTTGGGTGAGGTGCCATGTTTGTTTAAAGAAAACTGAATGCCTTATTAAGATTTCTGCCACGCCAAAACACTAATATATATATATATATTATACTTGGAAGCGATAATGTTTCTGGTTTAAAAAAAAGGAGGAGAAATATATAGAGCCATAACTGCCAAATATGCAAGTCGATACCATTTATTTATATAAAGGCATTATTGTTCGGTAAAGCTAACACATTGTTGACAGCAGTTTACGTCAGTGAGTAAGAATGCAAATTAGCGAAAGTACGCTCGAGTATTGTTGCAAAGTGTAGCCGTTCTTTCTTGTAGTTTTTGGTAATCGAGTAAAGGGTAAGAAGTTAAAACACCTGCGACTTTCTGCATCGGAATCGATTGCCCAGTTTCTTCTTGGCACCGGATTAACTTTGCCAATTTAATACTGTAAAAACGAGAGTAATTACTTCCGAACTTCGGAGCCAAGAAGCGAAGGAACTGCTTTTTATGGCTTATTTGCACCCTTGCTCTTTATTTATTTATTAATTATGCTTCGTGTATGTATTTTTAGATCCAATCCAAGTACGATATCGAACTGGCAGGGCAACTCTTGCAATGGATGAGAGACGTCACAGAGGAGGATATCAACTTGGACGGGGAACGTGATAACTTCTACGACGTCTTGAAGGATGGACAGTTACTATGCAAGTTTGTAAAAATAAATTTTAAGTAATCTTCCCGGGCGATTTAATTGAAAAAATGTACAGTACATTGTTGTCTAATCGTTTCTTTACGTCGTAGATTGATTAACACGCTCCAGCCGGGTACAATTGCCGAGAAGAAAATTAACAATAGTAAAATGGCGTTTAAGTGTATGGAAAACATCAATCACTTCCTGGAGGGCGCGAAGAAGTTGGGGGTGCCCGCCGAAGAGACTTTTCAAACAGTCGATCTGTGGGAAAAACAAAACTTGCCATCCGTATGCATCTGTCTACAGTCGTTAGCGAGGAAGGTGAGGATTTTCGGTTCCTTATTTGGTCGTAAAATATGCGATATATATTCAATTACACGCTGGCGTTAGTCACCCGTATTAAAAAACTATTAATATTAATGCCGCACGTTATTAAATATTGAGGATGTAGAATTGCGTAACGGGTAGAGAGCCCGCACTGGCCGAGCGGATAGAACCACTAAACAATGGTCGTGGGTTGGGGCCTCGGTCACGTGAATTATTTGGATTTTCTTCACGTTTGTGACGAAAATCCGCAGGATCTGCTGCCGAAGAATCATCACAAACGTGAAGAAAATCCTAAGAATCTGCTGAAAGAGAAGAAAATCATCCCGGGAGGCACCTCTTCAGCAGATCGCCCACGTGTTACGTTGACATAAACAAGAAAAAGCGTAACAGAGAGAACTACTGCGCGTTATATACGAGTACGACATTATATAATTGACGCGCTATTGTAGGAATTGTCATTTGCATCGAATTAATTGCTCGTTTAAAGAGGAGGAAAGCGGATAAGATACTTTTACACTTCACTACAGCAAACACTGTGTATTAATTGAATCTTTTATTTTCTTTTTACTTCAGGCTGCCAAATTTGGGCACAAAAGCATGGGTCCTAAGGAAGCGGATCCGAACATTCGCCAGTTTTCCGAGGAGCAGCTCAAAGCGGGACAGAACGTGATAAGTCTCCAGTACGGTTCGAATAAAGGGGCCAACGCTAGCGGTATTAATTTTGGTAACACACGTCATATGTAAAAAAGAAAGAAAAGGAAGTAATTTCGAATTCCGAGAACAACTTCGATGCTTATTTACTAAATAAATTCCCTATTTTAATTCGGTAAATTCGATTGGAGATAATTTTTAATGAATTAAAATTCGATTCTTTGTCGAGTTCCTAGTCTTTTTACTATTATTAAGTTATCGATTGTTTCCTTTTTATTAAAAAAAAAAAAAAATTCTAGAAGAGACGTGTTTTGACATTCCACACACCAGTTGAAAAATTCTTCTTCGTCGTAATTTTACAAATGTGACCTTTTGACCTCTTTCACGTAAAAATTCGGGCTACTTTTCAGCCGATCACGTTAATATATTCGACTCGGAGATTTTTGTAATTTATTTATAAAGGTGTTATCTTTTATGCACAAATTTCATAGAACGTTTTTAGAAATTCGATGAAGTGACCTTTATTTTTTAAAAATCTTTCTGTAGATTTTTCTTCTTCCCCCTCGTGTCTTGTTGGAGGGATTCGCAATCACGGCACTGTTAGATCTTAACCGTTGTTTTTTTCTCTTTTTATTGCTTTATCGACCCATTAAGTTGGCAGTTCCTCTATCCGAGACCATTTTTAAGTGGCGGGACACGTGATTGTGGTAGGAACGATTTGTTCACGTGTTTAAGTTCGCACGTAGTAAATGGAGGGGGAATATTTTTCCACGTCTATCCAATTAATTCACTCGTCTAATCGTAAGAATCTGCAGTTTAATTGTATAAAAAAAAAAAAAAAAAGAATTTGCTATACTGTAAACGTAGGATTTACCGCAAAAACGGGGGAGAAGCGTGTTCTCTTCCAGTACAACAACCTCCGGATATTTTTTAATGTCGCTACTACGAGGATTTATATTGCCTTCTGTAACTTAAAATATAATGTAGTTTTATAGTATTTGTGATTTAAAAAAAAAAATATATATATATATATATATATATACAGGGAAGAACCTATTTTTGTGCAAGTTTAAATAAAAAGAAAAACTTTTATCTTGGACGTATCGATTGGTTTCGTTACCGGTAGATTTACACGCGCGGTTCCGAGAGTTGTGTGACGTCACACCCGAGTGGGAAATTGGCGAAATTGCCAGTAGTAAATAGATCTGAAAAGGTGATACGTAACGGAAGCGTGACGACACACGCGACAATTACGGTATCGCGGAGTAAGAGAAAAAACAAAATGGCGTAACCGCTCAAGCGTTTCGACCCGTTGTTAACTCCCGTTTTTGCCTTCGTTTCTCGCTAAACTATAAAAGGGGAGGTAACGCTTACGTAAAGACACCCCCAATTTACTTTCCATAAAGTAGCAGTAGTAGTGTAGAGCGGTCACAACTTACGCACGCGCTCCTTCCTCCGTTCTTCCAACCCATTATTTTTCTCCTGTGCCACTTGGAAACCATTAAAACAACCCCAAATAGCTGTTTTTTTTTTATCCCCAACTCTTGTAATGGGAAAAATTCCAATATTTTATGTATGTACAGTACTTGGAAGAGTCGCTCAGTATCAAATCCATCATCCAGTTTGATCTGTGGAGGTGTACAGGACACAAATCTTACGCCCTACTTATCAAAAATAAACGTTATTAACTATTCAAATTACAGCTAGAATTTAAAAAAAAAAATTAATATTTGATGTCATTAAAAGTGATTTAAGATCAGTATCATCATATAGTTTATGTTTACATTAGTAGTATATTATAAATTGTTTATAGTATTATACTCTACAAATAGGAATTGCTAATTGATTTTGCTGTTTGGGTGGTAACTTTAGTCCACAGCAGCCCTACATAATTCCTTTTAAAAACAGAATTCTCTTCCATTTGTATGCCAATTTTTCCAAAAAATTACCTCCTATTTTTAAATTTAATTTTCTGTTTTTTTTTTCCCCAGTCATAAATTTAGGAATGCGTTGCCTAATGTGTACTTTACTAGCTGAAATCCTGAATTGTTTATGATAAACATCTTAAGGGTTTAAAACAATTGACATTTTGTACTTGATAGAGAGCTCATTTTATTCGAGACTTTTATACTAAATGTTACATTGTTTCCAACACTTCTAAGCTCGGAGTAAATTAACAAATTTGGCATATAAACAAAATTAACATCTTGGCACTTATCAAAATGCATTCATAACTACAAATAATTACTAAAATATAAAAAGTAAGTTTAAGTGTGATGATAAGTTTAAAAAAAAACTGAAAAAAAAAATCAATTTTTCTAATCAATCTAGGTTATTTTAAATGAGTAGATATTTATAGAAATCATTTTAAAAATACATACTGATATTTTATCAAATATATTTAAAGAATTTTTTTCCGATCCTGTTTGTAAAAATTAAGAATTATGGCTAATTATATAGTTTTAGAAAGTTGTTTAGATAGTATAGGATAAAACCCAAGTATCTGCATGCCTGGCATAGCTCGGGCTTTTGAAGGGATGAACCGTCGAGAGAGGGTGATAAAAACGACGGTCTTAGTAACTAAAATGTACGTTTAACAACCCAAGTGTTTACGATTATGAAACTGTAAAACGCAAAAATTACCTTAGCTTACGAAGGGGGACCTCTAGAGTATTTTTTCTAAAGCGTCAAAGAAGATTCGTGCCAAGTTTGGTGGGATGCGTGGAATGGTATAAAATCCTTTACATATAAAAGATTTCGTCCACACGTAATTAAAATTTATGCATGAAAATATCATAAAAATTCTATATTATACATTCAAATCTTGATATAGCACTCTTCTTTGTAGTGCCTATGAAAACTTGTGAATGTATCATTCCCCATAAATATTAAACAGAGTAACTCTAGTATCTGTGAATTACTAAATGTGCTATTTGCATTGCAAGTAATGTCTCCGTCAAATGATGTAGACCTCATTACTATATACAATTCTTGTTTGATACACTAGTATTTGTTTGCCTTTCAAACTGGAGAGTTTGACTATTTTTATTGATTAAATATACACGGATTTATCAAAAATGCTATCATCAATAATATATTTCTGCATGAAGTGGAAGGCAAACAATGAAAAATTTTAACGTGGAATTAGCTACATTTTGAGGAATATATTACAAATTTTTACTAATAAAATATAATTTGAGTTAGTAAAAACTAATATTAAACCTTAAAATTGGCTCTTTATTTAAAACTAAATTACAAGTTAATAGGATTGCATACTAGCAAGAATAGTCACAAAATTAAATCTCGTCTGTATATTTCCTATAAACGTATTTCTTCTTCGGTTTCTTAGATTCTTCCAACAATTTTTCCACACTCTTTCGTAATGCCGGGGGCTGAAATTCCTCGTCTAGCGTACACTCTGCCGGATACTCGGTCTGTTGTAAACGGCTTACGCTCGCTCTAATGATGTCGATGTCCAACAGAAACGAATTGTTTAGGTCCTTTAAAATTGTCGGGGAAGCGTTGAAGTAAAACAAAAAATAGCTGAAAAATAAAGCCAGATTAACAATTATTTGCAATTTATAACTTTATAAAAATTAACTTGCTATATAAATTTTGGCATGTCCATTCGCGACCGTCGGAACACAATTAACAGTAGCAGAGTCGACCTTTCTTTAGAGACTTGTATAAAAATTCCCGTGGTATTATGCTTTAACATTTAGTCCTGGATTGTTTTAATATTTAGTTTAAAATTTCTTTGTAAAAATTTTATAAAAAAGGATTAAACAGTGTCTTTGACTAGTATGTAAAACATTCCTAAACATTTGTATGAAAGTCAAGCAACAGAGTTGCATGTTATAGAATCCTATTCTCATGGAATTATAAAGAAAAGGGTGGAAATCAAATGTATAACCAGATTTTTCCTGTATAGGATGATATGTTTTCTTCTACTGACATCATTCTGTACAACATCACTTTTTAAAGTTGCAATTACTGTCTTATAACCATACTTAAATCATCTGACAAGATAATTTCAACATTGCAGCAAAATAATCTTGTATTCTCCATAATTTCCAAGTACTAGGCAACTTAATGGGTTGTATATAACTATGAATTTGGTTATAACCTAATGAGTTCTAATTATTTATAGTTTGTCTGTCTGTCTTCTATACACTTCTAAACCCTCTGACTAATATGCATCCAAATTTTACCGACCTTCCTTGCAGGAAGTACAAAACAATGTCAGTTGCATTCAAACAGAACAAAAAATTTTTGAAACATTCTACAATAAATATTTCAAATGTTGATAACCAGACCTTTGAAGTTATGAATACATGTGTTACCCTCCCCAATGCACATGCTTTCAGTTCATATAGTGTCATATATTTCAAAAAAGACTCCACGGAACAGGTTACAGCCTTGACACTCACCTTGTTCCACGTGGCCGGGTTCGAGTCCAAGACGATCCGAAGTTTATTTTGAGGGAAAATCTATAAGTCAAGATATAGAGAGTCGTTACACACCTATAAAACGATGCTATTACCTATTACAGTAGCTTCTGTTTATAAATTTTAAGTGACTCAATAGGTCACAGGTGAGTGAACAGTAACACCATCTATTGCAAAGTGAAAATGCAAATTAGGACTTTGTACACAACCTGTGTACGAGACCATTTTTGCAGGATGTGGGTCTTGTGCATAATGGTGTACGCATTACTTTAAGGTTATTACATATTTCTCACAGTAACATCCTGTATAAATCTAGGGGTATAATACATTGAATGTATAGACAGATACGTTAAACACTTGCAAACCGGAATACAGTCTGTATATTCTATATTATTGATACGAATGGGCCAATTGGTTTGAGATTTGGCATGCTAAAGGTTCTACATGTTGATGCTATTTTGCAAGAATAAGGCAAGACAGACAAAGACAACATTGAGACTTCTATTACTATTGAGATATTTCACATCTAAAATCAAAATTAAATTCGAAAAACATTGCCACAAGATTCTGATATGAAGGAATAAAAATTCACATTAAAAAAAATCTTTACCCACAAATATACAAGAAATCACAACATTTACATTGCATCGAATGAAGTCTATGATTATATCGGTGTAATATAGATTTATCATACGCCAACGTGTACCATATAACAGGAATGTGTTCACAAGTTCCTCCAGTTGTGCGACAATTATAGATGTACTTTTTTAATCAGTGATCAATGCAAGCAATGCTATGTTACATGTATGTTCATTTGAAAAAAGTTAATAAATAATTAGTAACAAATAACTGACTATTCTTTTACATTTCAATACAAAGTGTCATGTATAAATGGGGTTTCAAAGAGAATAGTGCCAGTTTTTTGAAACAGTGGCTACATTTCTTAACACTTGGTTTGCTACAGAATTTTGGTGTGCTATAAGATACAAATGGTTGAAAACTGTTGGTGTAATTAGTGTGTTTCAGGAGTTTTTTTGACAGCAATATTTATGGTTTTTAATCAATCTGAGTTTGGAACACTCAAGAAGGCAAATGATTCAATGATTTTTCTTTTGATTTGCCAAATCGTAAATGCTGTTTTTGACTGGAACTTGCTGATGTAAGCAACATGTGCAGGGCAGCTATCAGTTTGTTAAAAATGGAGGTTAATTTTGAATGTAGGATGCAGATATACTCTCCAAAATAAAATTCAAACAAAATATAATGATCTTATAAATAATGCTTGGGCTCATATTAATTTTATTTTTTAGAACCAAATGTTCTCAAGAATGAATTAGCAATTGTAGTTAATGTGCTGGATTAATCAATGAACCGTTAACGGTGGGTAAATTTGGAGGAGAGCTAACATTTTTGATACAGTTAATGGGCCATCTTCAGGCATGGAAAGATGAAAGTGAATATGGATCGTGCCAAATTATTATTTGCATTTATTACTCATTTTTACAGCAAAATACTGAGCTTTACAGCTGATAATTGACAAAAACAGTCCTGACATGAAGTGAACATTGTTACATGGGAGAAAAATCACACCTAACCCATGTTAAAAACATTGAGTACTTTTGAAGACATACTGTCTTTGTCATCAGGCAAAAATTGCACACAAATTTTAAATATAATAGAACATAAATGCAATGTTTCTCTTTTTTTAAAATCAGTACAGGCACACGGTTGGAATATCAAATGTTCAATAAAAATTAGAACAGTCGAATAAAAATGAGATGCATGCAAAATTATCAATGAAAATAGAAATCTCCAAGTGATCTTTAGAACAACTACAATGTGAATTGTTTAAATAAAATACTATCAATAAATGTAGAATATTGACAGTAGGATATTTCAGGGTGAAAACAACAGAATATAAAGATTTTTCCATAAGAATAACATTCTTTTGTCATAGCACCATCTCAGTAATCTACTATTAGCCCAAAGGGGTATGTAGCCATGTCCTAATACTCTTTTTGAAATCCTAGTTGCGAGTTTATTATTGGCAATAACTTCTTGATGTTCTGCTATCTAAACTTGCAACATTCTGGATGTAGCTCCAATGTACATTAATGTTGTTCCTGATAATGGCTGCAGTGACATAAACCCCTGATTTTTCATATAACAGTAACACCGTCCCTTACAACAACCTATGTAAGGTAGGCCGGGAAACAATTGATAAAAGGAGACAATAAGTTCTGAAGAGACGAGCTATGTGTAAAGATAAAGTACCCACAAAAGGAATTAAAGGATGAACATTGCAGTGATCTTGTTTATTAAAAAGGAATGTCTGAGGATATATCAATTTCCTGACACAATTAAGGGGATACTTAAATTTAGCTATCCTGCCCTGCATACTACATCTGATATAATTTGCATCTCTTTAACATATATTTGGGTGGACAGAACTAAGAATGCTCTACGTATGAGAGCCGAAGTAGCAGAATTTACAAAGAACGGACTGGAAGGCACTGATAGGGACAATCTGTGGTAATGTACCAACCTTGTGGTGGAGAGAAAACATAAGCCCAGCAGGTAGTCTGTGTATGAGTTAAAAAGGGGTATCTCCCACTTTGTTCGTGCTCAACAGAAAAATTAATTATTAAATAGATAGAAAATAGACATGTTATCTTCTATCTATACAAATTGCAATGAAAGTGCTTGCAATTTTTAACAAATATACGTTTTTAATATCAGTTAGGTGTAATTTCTCTCCCCGTATGATCTTCACTTTATTCATTATAGATGGATCTGATTTATAGTGGTTTAGGCTAGATAGGCCATAATTGTAAAATGTCATTCTTATCAGCTGCAATAGCTCACAGATCTGTGGTAATATCATCTGTATTCCTACATTACAGTATTACCACAGCTATTGCTGTGGTAATACTATAATGACAAAGGAAAATTTTGTTAAGCAATGAGGCATATCTTCACTTCAGTGGAACTGTGACTACTGCAATTAGGCTTCTAAAAGCCTTCATCTTTTACAGAATATTCCACTGCACTTGGCAAAAGTTACAATCTAGTGTGGATTTACAGCCATATTTATCTTTGAAGAAGCTAGTTTCAAGGAGCCTGTGACATGCATCGTGGTGGCCTAGTTATTGAGAGATGCTCAACACTTCTGTTATACCCTAACTGTAACAGTGACAAAGCATTGCAACTTTCATGTCAGGTGGAACACCTCCATATCTGTGTTTAGCAGTTTCTGTAACATTTCATCAATAACAGTGTGACTTGTACCATTTCCTACCTCCTAGTCACCTCATTGTTCAGATCTTAGTTCTTACAAATTTTGATTGTGGGAAAATTTAAAATGTGTGGTTTATTCATAATATGTTGTGAATTTGACAGCTTTGAAAGATAGTATCACATTGCATGTGAGTTGCATCAGAGGAAAAGATGCAGTCAGCCATTGAACCATTGTTCATCACCTTTGGAATGGGCACCACATTGAGCAGTATACTTTGCATCACCAAGCTCTCTTTACAGTGTGAATGTCTTGATCAAATAAAAGATTTGTTGCTTGCAGTGTCAAGAGTGCCAAAGAAGTGACAAGTTTAATTACTAATTTGTTTTTTGTGGAAATGAATACATTCCAGTTTGCATCAGACAGATCACCAATGAACCTTAACAGTATAAAAACAGGTCCTAATATTCACAAACGAGTCCATCGGTGCAGCAACCGATGCACATTGCATTCGTTGGGCTGTGGATACAAGCTCTCGAGTTAAATCAGACGAGTATAAAAATGGTGTTAATAATATAAACACAGAGGCGGTTGTATTGCTTCATCGCAATTCACTACATCCACAACCCAACAAGTGCAATGCGCATCGATTGCTGCACTTGCGAATATTGGAACACATTTTTGTACATCACAGTACGATATGCCGTTTGATTCATACCAGAATGTACCCAGTGTGAAACTCGTGTGTCGTGTGTTTTGACTACATATTACTACCTAAGGTAACATTAACCAATATATTTATTATACTTGATCAAGTATTCTTTTTATCTCTATTGGTACTAACCTTCCTTCTTTGTGTACCCGATCATGTGCACTCATTTTAAAAGGAAGTTGTTTCGTTCCCAAATTTTCAATTTTTCTAAGAACTCCGTCAGCCTTTAATATCGCCATTCCAGACCTTTTTAAAGTGTCGACAAGCTCCGGCTACGAATAAAATAAAATTAAAATAACAAATTCCGTACCGAAAAATATAATAGAAAATTTAAAAATCGTGGACTTACTCTCGTCATCTTCCTCAAAATTAAAGCAAGTTCGTAACAAGGCATTTTTACTTGTTTACTTGTTCTTAATTTTCAAACACACTGCACATGTTTACTCTGCCATGTTTTTGCGTATCGTTGGCCGTCCAGTGGCAGAAAATGGTTTGAGAACGAATCGATTTTTTTTAAAAATAATATATAAAACAAAATTAATTTTATAACATTCGTAGACAGTTTATATTAATATACTTTAAATTAATTTTTATAAATAAATATTTTTGAAACATAAATAGATAAATATTTGCGTTAAGGCAAATATTTATCTATTTAATCCGGGATATGTCGGGCCCCATCTTCACTAACTGGCCTTTTGTAGTCTGGCCGAACCCGTGTTGTGTCTGATTAAAAAAATGGCCTTTTTAGTTCCCTTTAGTCCCCTTAGGCCTTTAGTGAAAAGGGGTTTTAAAAAAGTAATATCTTAAGTCTGAAGAAAAAACTTAACGAATGCGGCAACCGGAAGTTTATACAACACGAACATAATATAAACATTTTATTCGGAAGTATATTTTACGAATAAAAATTATATTTTAATTTTACTCGTTATAAATTATTTATTAAAACATATTAAAAATTTAATTGCGAAAAAAATTTTAAAAAATTGTAGAGGGCCTATAAATTCGTTCACGAAGGAGGAGCGACATTTTCAAAATGGCCGCTGCTAGATTTTCTGTAGTGGTGAGTTTAATATAAAATTCTATCAAATTTTAAGTTGTTATTAATTTATAACTGTATTAATGTACAAAATATAACGTAGAATAGATTTTAATATAGAACTATGGGCGTATTTTATGCAAAATATATAAATTTGACCTTTAGGGTCATCTGATCGTGAAAATGGTACAAGTTACTTTTAGGTAATTTGTGTATATGTGAATTCAAATACAAATTAACTAAAGGTAACTTGAACCGTTAACTTTACGGGCTTCAATTTGAAAAAATTTTGACCTATGAATTCCCACTATTGTCTGTATGTCCATCCGTCCGGATGTCTGTCCGTAATCTCGATGATGGAGTTAGATAGATGAAAGCTGAGACTGGATGTGGAAAGCTTAGAGATAGGAGGGCTCAATTCAAGCACTGAATGAAGCGTTTGGGACCTTATCAGAGCTGTAGAGTATATGTATAGGAGCAAAAAAGTCAAAGAAACCATACCACTACAAGAATCCCTTTGTGAGATACAGCCCCCAAAATCAGGTCGTGCGAGATTGCGAGTTGCATTGCTCCACTAAGACTATTGCATTTAACCATTTAGCCCAGGGGTGGCCAACAGTTTTTGCCCCCGGGCCGAATTGGAAAGAAAAAATTTTTCATGGGCTGAATGAAATATTAAAATTAAATCATGTTAAATACAAATACACTGATTCGGGCCGCAGGTCAGGTTTGTTCGAACAGAAGTTCCTGACGCATGTGCAATGTCATTTTACAATGCGAAGAAACGTACAGGCAAGGTAGCGCTGTGTGTTACATGTCAGCATAAACAGTGACACGGCAGATGAGTTTCAGTGAGTGTGGGGTCTTTCGTTTTTCAAATAGTGTGAATTTATAACAGACGAATACAAAAGTTGTAAATCTCTACAATGGAATTTTTTTAAAAAATGAAGGAGTCTCACGGGTCATCCATTTAACCAATTATTGGAAGTTAAGTAGCTAATATTGAAAAATTAACCATGGGCTGCATGAACCCATTATGCAGGCCGGATCTGGCCCACGAGCTGTATGTTGGCCATCCCTGATTTAGCCCATGCAACTATGCCGCACGGGCTTTGAGTAGCCCACTTGACTGTTCGTGGAGTACTTGATGTTATATAGTTTTAGGGTGTGTGGGGGCTCGCCCACACTTGGGCACTGAGATGCGAGTGATGGTGAGCACTGAAGCTCGCGACTACGTACAGAGCGTTGGTGAAGGCTTGCAACTGCACTCCTTGTTGACAGAGCATGGAGAATAGGCAGTATACTGATAAATGTTAAAAACTGACTTTTAGAGGCAGATATCTTGTGAAGGGTTGCATGTACAGGTATGGTTCCTTTGACTTTTCTGCTTGTACAAAGGGGAGAAAAACCCCTCATTTGGAGTTTGAATCTTATCGGTAGGAGGCCACAATTAAGTATATACAAACTTCTGGTGGAGGTCACGTTATTTCAATTCAAAAATTTTCCTTGAAAGGAGTTAGATAGATGACTGGCACAAGTCTATTGTTAATGGAAAAGTATGACACAGGGACAGCCATACTAATTAGAGGTGGAGAGCATATACTTTAAATTAAATACTGTGCATTAAAAATATGAGTAAAAATTGCAGCCAGGCATTGTGACGATGTCACAATAAATAATTGCTTGAACTAAAAATACATTTAAGTATTTAACACTAAATAAATAAATTTTTAATTAAAATGTTTAAATTGATTGACTCAAAATGGTGACCACCGAATGGAAATTTTAGTCGAGGAAATGGGAGAAAGTTGCACAGTGACATATTGCGTGAATACGGAACCAGCAGAACCGTATTTGTTGAATTCTTGGCCAGAAACTCACCAGCAACGAGAGCATTGTGAGCTGGTGCATTATCATGGTGTATAAAACACAATTTTTCTCACCACAAACTGGGTCGTTTTCACCAATTTCTTTGTGCAAATGATGCAAAATGCTGAAATAAAATTCTTTGTTGGCGGTTCGGAAGGAATTTGTGATGCACCACCCATAGCAAAGAAACTGGTCGACTGACATCGATTTTTTTACCAACTGTAAAGTGGTCTTTTCGGTCTTGCTTTACTTTTCGAATGCCGTTCACTCAATTGTTGAGTTGTTTTGATATCAAGAACGTAGATCCATGTTTTGTCACCCATCAAATGAATTTAAGAACAATTTGCCTTGTTTCCTTGAACACTCTAACACTGTTTTTGAAAAACTCGACATTTTTGGGATGACTCGAGAAGCAGCACACCATGAGCCCAAATGATATTTTAAAATTGCTTGACAAGATCCAAATGATACTGGAATGTGTTCAGTAATTTTCCTAATTGTTAAATGACAATCGTCGAGTACCAAATCTCTAACTCGAGTGACATGTTCATCAGTTGAAGTGGATGGTCTACTAGAGTATGGTTTGTCTTTGATGCATTCTCTGCTTTCCGGTAATATCTTGTACCAATCAAACTCTTGTTTTTGATACACTTTTTTCAACATTTCCAACATTTTTGTAGCAATAATTTTGTTCCAAAAACAAAATTTATTGCTCGATTACACTAGCAATTTTGAAAAATTTCTGGCATGAAACAAGCATTTATTTCTAAGTGAAAATGAGCAATGACGACAGTGCTCTCTTGCAAGCGCATAGTTTAAATGAACTATTTGCAATACTTTTTACAGTAGTATAAATGATTCTTGTACAATAGATTATTACTTTAAATAAACTGTTGCTTGAGGATGTTGGAATAAATGGCAACTTTGATGATTCGATGATTGAATTTTGATCCATCTATGCTTTGTTGCCCACAAGACAGTTGTTTTCTGAGGATGCAGAAGCATCTTTACAAATTGCTGGAGAGTTTTTTGTTGTCTGGAATTGATAATTTTGTCAATTGGAGTATCCTTCTGAGTGAAGGTATACCTCATCCAAAAACAACACAAATTGACAGCCACGATTTCATCATTGATTAGACCAAGAATTGTGCTCACCATGCCAGGTCTATATTGTTTTCTTTCATTATTTAGTTGTGAACAAATAACAGTATTCAAGAATCTTTGTAATTATTCCTACATTCTTTATGAAATAACGGCTTGAGCTTAGAACATCTAAACTTGATTTCTAATGTATTTTGAGTTTATGGTGCTTAAAATGCTTAATTACATGTTACATTTGAAAATCCAAATGTGGTCACACCCCAATGCAGTTTTTTGATGCTTCGCTGTAATAATAATAATAATAATAATAATAATAATTGGTGTTTCTGTGGCAATGCATCCACAGACCACAAAGGCTGGAAAACCACGCCAACGGATGAAATGGACAGTAGAAATGAACGAGTTTATCATCCGTACTTACTACACCATCACAAAACTCGAAACAAACATGACAGCATACAGACAACAACTACACCATAGATTCATACAACAGTATCCTCACCTCACTGTCACCGAACAAAGGGTTATTGATCAAAAAAGAACAATTATACACAACAACCTTATTCCACAAACAACACTTGAACTTATCAAACAACAGGTTGCTGATCAAATACATCAACAGACAGAAACATCTAACATTAATGAAGATCACGTAACCTGTCAGGATAATCCAGTAACAAGCATTGATAATAACACACACTTTACCACTAACACAACAATTACCACTAATGATACTACAGACACTTCCTCGTCCATCACAAATAACATAGACATGGATTTAGTTAATACGCTCTCACTTATATTTCAGGAAACACTCACTAAATATACAGGCACAGATCCCACACAACGACCACGAATACCAAAAATCAACACGTCAAAGGAAGTAGGAAAAACACTAAATTGTGTAAACACTCACTTACTACCACACTACATTCATTCAATTTCTACACTCGCAGACATTCATACATTAGTTTATGCTGGGGCAGTCACAGTAGTGACACACCATGGACTGAAAGTACAATCACAGACAAATACACAGAAAACTCAATTCTATCACAAGCCTGCCTGGCAGAGAAGAATAGAAACACAAATAAATGACATTAGACAGCAATTAGGCAGGCTGACACAATACACTAAAAACAACATAACACCCAAATTAAGGAAACAGCTCAAAAACATTTTTAAGAAAATAAAAACACACACAAAACACGAACATCACAACACACACATTACAGAATACATTGATACACTAAAACAAAAACTTGCTGCCAAAGCACGTAGACTCAAACGATACAAAACATGTACACTACGAAAACAACAAAATAAATTATTTAAAAACAATGAAAAACTCTTTTACAGACAAATTAATAACAAAGCAAACACTGATACACAGCACAGTGGCACACCAACAAAGAAGAACTCACAACATATTGGTCTTTTCTTTGGTCCAGTGCTGTCACGCACAATGCCGATGCAGGCTGGATTGAGGAGGAGAACAGAAACTTGCACAACATACAAACTATGCCCTATGCTGAAATAAACATACATGATTTCCAATACACTGTTAACAGAGCACACAACTGGAAGACACCTGGTGTAGACAACATTCACAATTTCTGGTACAAAAAGTTTACATCACTGCACCAGGAACTAGCTAAACATCTAACACACATCATCATCAATCCACAAGGCATGCCAAATTTTCTTACTCGGGGCATCACCTACATGAAACCTAAAAACAACAATACCACAGACCCCACACAATACAGACCAATTACATGTCTTCCAACACTCTACAAATTATTGACATCCTGTATCGCAAACAAAATATACAAACATATTGAAGAACACGACATTCTAACAGAACAACAAAAAGGTTGCCGTAGAAACCACAGGGGATGCAAAGAACAGTTACTCATAGATTCAGTCATTCTACGGCAAGCACACAAACAACACAGAAACATACACATGGCATATATAGACTACAGAAAAGCATTCGCCAGTGTTCCACACAGTTGGCTGCTACATATTCTACACATGTACAAAATACATCCATCACTCATTACATTCTTCCAAAACACTATGCAGCACTGGAGAACAACACTACATCTCAGTGCTCATAACACTTCCATACAAACAAACCAAATTTTTATTAGGCGAGGAATTTTTCAAGGAGATTCCTTGAGTCCTCTCTGGTTCTGCTTAGCCCTGAATCCATTATCCAACATGTTAAACAACACGCAATATGGTTACAATATCAGACACGAAAAAACAACACAGTTTACACTGTCGCATCTCATGTACATGGATGACATAAAACTTTATGCATCCACACAAAAACAACTTCATCAACTCCTACAAATCACACATTCATACACCAAGGACATACAAATGGAATTTGGCCTAGATAAATGCAAAACACTTCACATAGAAAAAGGAATCCTGAAGAAAGAAGATTTTGCACTTAGAAATGGAGACATTATTGAATCGATGGAAGAGGGCGAGTTCTACAAGTATTTAGGATTCCAACAGGCCAAACTAACAGAACATGCACAAATAAAGCAAAGATTAATTAAAGAATACCAAAGTAGGTTAAATGCTATTCTCAGAACACAGTTAAAGCAATAAACACGTATGTCATCCCAGTACTCACATATTCTTTTGGAGTTATGCATTGGACTCACACAGATCTTGAGCAACTCCAAAGGAAAACAAGAGCAACACTTACTAAGCATAAACAACATCATCCTAAATCTGCCACAGAAAGATTAACCCTTCCACGTAAAGATGGCGGACGTGGCCTGATTGACATAGTAAACCTTCACTACAAACAAATACAATCACTGCGAGAGTTTTTCTACAAGAAACAAGAAACATCACAATTACATAAAGCAGTAACTCTAGCAGACTCAAATAACACACCATTAAATTTACACTCACATCATATGGACACAACACAACATATAAAAAGCATAGACACCATTAAGCAATCGTGGGCTCGAAAGGCACTCCATGGCAGGCATCCTTATGATCTGGCCCAGGATTTTGTTGACAAAACTGCATCAAACAGCTGGTTAGCTCAGGGATGCCTCTTTGGGGAGACGGAAGGATTCATGATTGCCATACAGGATCAGGTCATAAATACTAAAAAGTACAGAAAACACATACTCAAAGATGCAACACTCACAAATGACACATGCAGAAAATGTCGCATCATGCCAGAAACTATACAACACATCACCTCTGGTTGCAAGCTCTTGGCACAGACAGATTATTTACACAGACATAATCAAGTAGCAAATATAATACACCAAGAGCTTGCAAAGAAACACAAATTAGTAGACATCCACAAACCATACTACAAATACATTCCACAGACAGTATTGGAAAACAACACGCACAAAATGTACTACGACAGAGCCATAATCACAGATAAAACAATTTACCACAACAGACCAGACATCACACTCATTGACAAACACAATAAAATCACATACATTATAGACATATCCATTCCAAACACTCACAACATACAAAACGCATGCACTGAAAAAATTAGCAAGTACACAGAACTCGCCCAGGAAATAAGGCATCTGTGGAGGATGGATGAGGTGCTTATTGTACCTATTGTTCTCTCCTCTACAGGTATCATACCACACACACTACACAAAAGCCTGGGCACATTACAATTGAATAGAAACATATACATCACACTACAGAAGGCCACTATATTGAATACATGTCATATTGTGAGAAAATTTCTGAATACAGACACACACACTGATACACTTCTTTAATTTCTGTTTTGGTTACTATGCCTTGACTTTGGTCCGGCATAGTACACAGCCACCGGTGTTAACCGAGTATATCTCACTTAACACATAATAATAATAATAATAATAATTATTATTATTCTTCGTAATTACTTCTGCTGAACAAGAGTTAATTTTAAAATAATTCTTATACTTTTGTATAAAGAAATAATAACAACTAGCTAATCGAAATTAAATTGAAATAATTATTTTTAATAAAATGATTAACATTTATTTTGACTTTGATTGCAATACTGAATGTAAAATTCAATTTAATAGATTGATAATATGCAGTATACTGTACTCGCACAAGTTATAGTTTACTGTAACATGTGTGAGTACAGTATACTGCATACCAATTATTAAGTATTTTTAATGTTAATTAATTTTTTAACTCCCTCTACAGGCTCGTCACTTTAGTACCTCGGTTCGGAACCAGGCTGGCCTCGTCCAAGTAAGTACCATTTTATCCTGTAAACATTATAACTTATACATAATTATCCGCTTATCTTATAAAATAGTTTTTACATTGAATTGTCATTAAGATCGTCACAACTTTTTTTTAAAACTTTATTCTTATTCACCATTCGGCAAATACTTTGCTCGTTAAAGCAAAAATTATCTTTACTTCATAAAATATGTGCATTTTTTCTTATTTCGTCCATAGTTACGCAAAGTATTCATTTATATTGATGTAAACATCTTTTGAAATGAATTCTACCATTTTAAAGTACTGTAATTATGTTATTTGTTACTCAAAGTATTTGGCATGCACCAATCAGTACAATAAATGTCCTAGTTGTGTCTCCCATTCAGATATCTTGTTGTCTACTTCCTTCAGGAATTGCCATAAACAAAAATGGTAACACCACAATAGAGGTGTTTTGTGTTCTTCAGTTTGTAAAGTCAGAATTACTCATCATTGTGCAACACCAGTAATCTGCAGGAGCTGTAGAATTGTGGCTGCCTTGGGAGAAATAATGGATGTGCCATAATGAGTGTAGGAAGAATTTCTCAGTTGAATGTGTGCCTTGTGACATGAAGAGGCACACATTGAGAAATTGGGGTAAATGTGAAACTTAGTTTTCCCATGTTTTGATATACATTACAATGTTCTCAGATAATAATTAGCTTAAGTACGGTAATTTAAAATGGTAGCATTCATTTTGGAAGATTGTACAAATGAAAATTTCAGATAAATACATAACATTTTTGACATTGAAAAAGTACTTTCAAAAAAGTTTGTGCGCATTTACACTTTGTAGAGAAATACTTATATACTGAATTTTTTTAAAAATGATTTTTGTCAATTGTTGGCTAGATGCACTAGCCAAGGAGTCCCACTCGACACAACCTTCACACACTATCTCTTCTTGCTTCCTTCTCATGCTGTTAGTTCTGTCTTAATTTGTTTATTTTATTTGCTTCCCTTTACATAGTTTTTCTTTAGCCACCTTCTTTTAGTTTATCTTCTCTATCTTCTTCCTTGTAAATAGATGCCTTCTCTCTGTTCTCTATCGCCCCTTCCTCTATGGTAAGCAGATATGTTGGGAGCTTGCTTCATCACGGATGTCAGGTGCGAAGCTTCTGTGTCACGTGGGCCTCCTCGGCTAGTGTGACTGGCCTTTCATTTTTTTGGGTAGAGGCCTTGTTCTTGGTACAGGTATCCCTCAGATGATTGCCAGTGGCGGTTCTTTCTGGGGCTGCCGTCTGCAGTCGGCAATGGGTGTTTTTATCTTGCCTTCTATGGCCTTAAACCACTCGTGGGTGTTGGGTGTCTGTGAAGATGTTGTGTTATTGAGCTGCTGCACCTACCTCTGCAGCTTTTTCTGTTTTTTTGCATGAGATCTTGCCCTTCTCTCTTCTTATGCTGGCTCTGCCAAGGCACTCTGCATTCTTTCTAGTTCTTGGCCAACAATTATGTAGGAAGCATGTAACTCTTAATAATTAACTCACTTGTAGAACATTTGCAGGTAATTGTGTGTAACATAAAAATTTTGCAAATACAATAGATTATTTCTAGTACTTTTAATATATATATTAGTTATTAAGTACATTTTAAGATCTGGCAACTGACTCCAGAGTTCCTCTTACAGCTGTGGGTTCAGCACTTGGCTTTTATCAATATTTTTTTCCTTTTTCACTTACTAGTGTAGATAGTATAGTGGTAGATGGCACTTTTGGCCTGGCCAACAGGCTGGTTGTATGGAGTTTTTTGGGTTTTTTCCACATGATATAATCTGAATGGGGACCAGCTTTCTTGGGAAGACCTCCTGGAAGGCAAACTTTAGCAAAGACTTATAAGTTGTAGCCAGTGACCTCAATCAAAATTAATTATTTCAGATTGCTAGAGTTAGTTGTAAATGGTCTTTCCACAGCTGCAGGAGTTCTTCTGTCGCTCTGGACAGATCAGAAATTTGTGAAAATGAAAGCAATGACAAATGGTTTTTATTAGAATAGGTCTTAATACTTCTTGCTCACTCCTTTTTCAAATAAACTTTAGTAATAAACTGTGTTGTATGTTAAGGGTTATCAAATGCATATCAAGAACACACAAACAATTTGCATCGTTTAAAAGACATGATAAATAACAACACAGTAAACACTTCATTGTACACAAATCGAAATACATTACAACACAATTCAAGTGCATAGATTTACACAAATACATAATACTTAGCTACAATGGCATGTATGCTTGTATGTAGCTACAAGGAATGTATGACTCAACTTAATGTAGTGTGTTAATAGTGTACTTTTAATGTACATCCATAAACAAACCTCTTAGTGCTCTCCGAGCGGAAAGAGGTTTATGGTTCTTCAGAAAAAAAAAATTGTATAATACAATATGTTGTATTCTTTGTTGTTAACTATTTTGAATAACATACACATATTTTTACATTTTGTTATGGTGAATACAGCACTTTCTTGTAGACTAATTTTAAAATAAATTTATTGTTTCAGTAGAATAATTTTGTAAAGTTTGCATCATCATTGATGTTTTTACCAGTGAATGAACAAAAAATATAGACTTTAGTATAGCTCGGCTGCTGGCTATAATATTTTGTGTTACAATATCTTTACATAAATTTAAATAGTAGTAAATTAATTGTTACGTATTTACTCTAATAGCCACCAATTGCTGTATTTGGAATTGACGGGCGCTACGCAACCGCTTTGTACTCTGCCGCCTGCAAAGAAAAGAAACTCGAGGCTACAGAAACAGAACTGAAAAGATTGAATGTAAGTAGACAACTGTGCTATTATGTATTTTTGTATTATTATGTTGTATTTTTAAATATGTATTTTTAGTATTTTTTTTGGTCTGATTATAATACAAATTTTATAAACATTAGATTCTTACATCATTAGATACTATCTACCTGTGTTTTCCCATCTTTTTCTGATAGTGTCATCCCCAACTTGGTAATTTTTTCTTTTGCCACCCCCCACTTCATCAATGTAGAATACATATAAGAAAGTATTATGGCACTGCTTGTACTATATTTTTCAGTACTTCAGAAGTGTCATCTTGGCACTCTTGTGTACTACTGCACCCCAATTGAAAATCACTTCCATCTTTTTCTTAATATTGTAAGACGACTGCATTTTCTTATCTTTTTCTTAATATTGTAAGGCGACTGCATGGCAAAGGATTCTTTCCTTTTTATAAGGGATCTAGGTTTAATTAACCATTTATCATACAGTATTTTTCTGAATGTTTACTTATGATACAATTTACTAGGAGAGAGCTTCTTCCCTGACCAAAATGTAGATGTATTACGAATGCACATTAGACCAATAAGGAACAATAAATTAAAGTAACTTGTCACTGCATAACCAGAGAATTCTTTGTTCTAAAACTTCCTTTTACATATCTTACACAATGTTTATTATGTAATATGTTAATGTATATAGGTTAATAATCCTTACTACACCCGATACATTTAAAGCTATACTCCAGTCAAAGCCGAATATAATCGGGTGAGAAAATATATAGGTTAAGGTATAAGGTATATATATATATATAAGAAAAAAATCAGTATTAAAAAAATTTGGCAAGAGCTTTGTCTTATTTTCAATGTTAGGTAGTACATGCTCGTTAGGTTTTTAAATGCTGTTTTTCCATTGACTTAACGTGGGAATGACATTTGACCATCCCAATATCTCTCATTCAAAGTTAAATTTTAAAATTTTGCCTTGCCAAGACACACCATATTATTACTTCTATTAATGTGTAAAATTTTGTTCAAGTCGGTTGATTGCAAAACGTGTTTTGGCTGGCGACTTGTCAGTTTAAGTTGCTGCCAAGGAAGCTTGCTCAATACGATTTTATGTTAATAATGAAATGATACAGTTGGACTAATTAGACATATTATAGTCCAGTAAGAATCTGGCTGTACCCTTTGATTATTAATTAATAGCTACTTTCTTCTGCAATTTCTCCTCTAAATTTTTTCGATCTCCAATTTGTGTATTCTCTGCATTTATACGAAAGGAATATTGTTCCCTTTGTACATGCATTAGCATTTGTGTGCAATGAAAATTTTTTCTGTTTAAAAATATTTGAATGTACTGTTTGCATATGAATAGTTACCGTTTAAATATTTTTACAGCAATTGCTCACTAAAGATGTTAGATTCGCAGAATATATCTCTAATCCTCTCATTAAGAAGTTTATCAAACGAGGTAAGTTTTTTCTTTTTTATTATTATTATTAAAATTTTCTTTGGTAAATTGTGGAATAAATGATCTTTCAATGATTTATGTAGATCAATTAACAGATGCTTTGAAAAAACAGAATTTCAGCAATTTGACTATTAATTTTATTTGTAAGTATACAAAATATTATATTACTTTTCTTAAATGCTGTATATCAAGAGCCCTCTTTGCATAATTGCAGTGTATGCAAAACAATATATATAGTTGAATAATTAGATACAGTACATTAAACTCAATGTACATCAAATATTTACATATTTGATGTATATTATCTACCTCTCCCTGTGGGCGTTAAGAGGGCTTTTTTACTTTTGGCTGTTATGTATACATAACAAGGAATTGATTGGAATCGTGTCAAATTTGACCCTCCAAGCTTTTTTGCAAATCTCCATGTTTTGAGACCTCCTGAATCCAAAAATGGCAAAAAAATTCTGTGCATGTGTGTGTGTTGGTGTCTATTTCATTTAATATCTCAAGATGGAGTAAAGATTAAGAAATGAAATTTGGCACGGTGGCTTATATATAGGGGACATTGATGCTATTAAATTTTGGCAGTGAAAGGCTGAGAGGGTGGGGAGATAGATAGGATAATGTATCTCAAGAGGAGTAGGACTTAATGTTAATTACAAGTAAAATTTGCATTTACACTTTTTTTTATAAAACTCATCCCTACTCTTAAAATTCAGTTTTTTGCCATATTATAGTAATTAAAAATATAAAAGTTATTTTCTAAATAAGATCTCATAACTGGGAAAGTTATGCAACTTGTTGCTAGATTTTTAATCATGCCCATTGTGGGTTTAGTCAGACCCATGACTGGGGTGAATGGGTGGTAAGCTTAATTTTGTTTGTATTCATTATAAAAAATTTCTCTTAATATCTTTTAATACATTTTCTCTTAATTTAATTTCATTTATTTTTTAATTTTAGTAATTAAAAATTCTCTTAATAAATTTTTAAAAAAATAATGCATAAAACTTGCTGTATATTTTGTTGTTGCAGCCCTCTTGGCAGAAAATTCCAGACTACCTAACTTGAAAAGCATACTAGACACCTTTGCCAATATAATGAGTGCATATCGCGGAGAACTGCTCTGCGAAGTGATTACGGCAAAGGCAAGTTTTTGAGAATTTCTTCTCTAGCTAATTGGATTTATCGTTAAAAAAATACTCTTAAGCATATTTTTTGTATTTAATTTTAAATATATAAATTAATTTTGCAGCGTTTGGAAGATGTGCAATTAAAGGAATTGGAAACTGCATTACAGGGATTTTTGAAAAAGGGTGAAAAGATCACTCTTAACACAAAGGTTTTTATGTTTATATTAATTATAGTTTAATATGCATTTAATATATTTTTATGAAATTTCTAAAAAGTTTTGTTTTTGAATTTCATTTTCAATTTGTTATTTGATGATCTCGGAGCAAGAGGGATCCAAGTTCAGCTTTTGATGTTAGAGCCTTGGACACATTCTCGCAAACTCTGCATTCTAAGTTGAATTTGTTATTACATCCTAGGCCCAGAAAGAGAAACAAAAAAGAAAATATGCAAAATATTGTGTAAAAGTTTTCATTATCCCAAAATTAGAATTTAATGACATGGATCATTCTCTCACTCTCATCATTTAAAGATACATCATCATGATTTTTCAGTTCTAAGTAAAATTCACACACTCGCTCTTTACATTTAATATTTTTGGAATCGGAATATGCCGTTATATTTGATGTCAAATTGGAAAATTTCTTCTGACATACAACAAGTTTTGGCATAGTAGTCATTATCAACATGCAAATTAATTATACCATATGCATTGGTAATCGTATAGCCATTAGAATCCAAATTTTTAGTCAAATATATTTGTTTAAAACATCTTCGAAAAGATTACATTATGGTGAAACACCGAAACAAAAGTATATTTTGTGTTGTTGCTGATTGAGGATGCAGAAAAGTTTATTATTAGTCTTACAATTGATGGTGTTTTCAAAGCAAAGATACATAGTAATGGAATTCTTCGAGAGCCGAAGATTAGAAATACTTAAAAAAAGTATGGACAGTTCTGGCAACTTTGCCACTTACCGTTGCAAATTTGCCATAACGAGAACTGACCTCAATTGGTATGGGAAATTCTTGTCACAGTTAATAGTGTGAATTATATATGTATTGAAGTAAGAACAATATATTTTTTACTTGAACTTTGTTTAGATCCAAATATGTTTTTGGTAGTTTGTTTTTAGATTGTTTCAGGAAAAAATTTATAACATTTTTAAAGTGGTTTAGTCTGTTTTTGAGTTTTGAACCAAAGAGATCTAAGAATTGATTTTATTTATAATAAATAAAATTATGGAATTTTTATTTTGTACAAAATAAAAAGTAAAAGTTGACATTTTTAATTCACAGAACAAAAACCAAAAATTCTCATTCAACTTCTTTTATTATAAGCCAAAATTTATTCTGTTGTAGCTTACATAAACTAAGCTGAATATTTCAATAAATGGAATATTTAGCTTAATTTTTGTAAAATTCTACAGGTTTATTCCTCTTTTTCTTTATTGCAGTAAATAGCATGGCACAAAAACATAAATAATAAACTTTATAGCAGTATGACGTACCTTAACGTTATTAAAAACATCACTCTTCACGGTGCATTTTGGGATGACTGATGCTTAATAAAACAAATTGTTCCAATGGCACAGAATTTGCCAATTAATGCTATAAACTTGCCTTAGATGTTTAGGAAGTTCTCGGTAATTACAGACATATGTTAGAAAAATAATTTGTGTAGAAGGTTACATCTGAGTTGCATTTTGACCAGCACCACTCTATTTAAGGTTTAAATTTTGAAATTTTCTAAATGTTCAATTATTTTGTCAAATTTTTTTAGTTTGCTGCTGTTCTATGGAGTGATTTTAATCAAAAATGTATCTTTATTTTTAATGTTTAGTGACATATAGAACTTAAAACTTAAATATAAATTTTAGTTTATCAAATTTAAAATCAAGAATAATTGTAAATAATTATGGAAGAGGTGACCGAATTTAGAATTAATTGAATGTTGTTAAATTAACAGATTGACCCATCTCTCATTGGAGGAATGGTGGTGAGCATCGGAGATAAATATATCGACATGTCGATGGCCACAAAGATTAAAAACTACACGAATCTAATTAAGCAGAGTGTCTAGAATTTCTGAAAAATTAAAATGTAATTCCTGCATTGCTGCTTTGTAGTAAGTGACAAATGTGATTTAGACTTGGAAAGATTGTATTTACTGTGTTTAAAAGGGAAAATAAAGTCAAATAGTAGTAGTGTTTAATAAGGTTTGTGACTTTTGTGTCTTTGAAATTGATCGAAAGGGGTTTGTATGACATCACTTCTCAAACATTGCAGAATTGTTACAATACACGATGACGTGCTAAAGTTTATCTTTGAGGGATCGGGATTAGAGCCTCTTGCGTGGTTTGACCCGATTATATTGGGCCTTATCCCTCACTATTTAGCTGCGCCTATTGAATTTAACCAAATTATAGATGAGTCCTCTTAGAGCTCATGATATAAAAAGACTCGAGTGGAATTAAGTAACACAAAAGTCACCCTGCAAATGTCCCTTATTTTAAATCTGAAAGGCTAAATTGTAGAAAACAATAATCGAGAGTTTCTCTGTTTAGCTAATTCAATATGGTGTTAGATCTTTCTTAGAAAGATTACAGTTTCACATAAAGTAGTAACTATCAAGCATATCAAAACGACTTCACAACGTTTAAAATCGTCATCGCATGCACATCATGCTTGTCTCATTTACTCTTGATAAATTGTTAGTAAGGTCACCCAGAATGATTTTGAAGGCCTCCATTTTGAAAGTATCAACACCAAAACTGTTGCGTGAATTGTTTTGTTCCTCCTCCATTGGAATTTGGTGCAAAATATTGATTTATATTATTAATTAATAATGGATAAATCGGAATACTCTTGCGCATCTCTCCATCAGTTTATCCCGAAAATTACTGTTTCCTTGTAATGTTTAGTTCCTTTAAGTTACTTTGCCATAGGGCGCTCAATATGTATTTTGCCTCGGACTCCATCACTCCGTGCCCTGTGAAAGCAACGGTATTACTGCCAAATTAATCAATATTTGGCT